>NW_013669395.1:103607-107992 GCF_000517525.1 Limulus polyphemus
CCTTACCTCTAGTATTACACTACTAAATTAGGGACGGCTAGCGCAGATAGCTCTCGTGTAGCTTTGCGCGAAATTCTAAAAACAAACAAAACAAACATTAAGCTTGTAATGAGAATCACAAACGACATAAACTCTATTTACAAATGAAACAATCAGTTTAAATGCAAACTGCATTATGTAAGTAACAATAAAGAGCCAAGCTTTAAGTTTCAAATTATTTATCTTCATAAAAGTAAGAAAGAAAGCAGAATGCATTAATATCGTTCAGTTGAAATAAAAATTACAATTATTTTGTTGGATCGGAATCCACTCAAATGACAGATATTTTAAAAAGTGACTTAAGATATTCGTCGTGACTGTGCATTTTGTAGTAGTGAGTCTATGTACGTGAAGAAAAACCCTACAAAAATCGTTCAGCTATTGTGTGATAACATTCAAGTTAGTTTTCAGTCCTTCTGTTCCATACAATAGGCTCAGGCTTTTGTATTTTTTTTTTAAGTTTTACTGAATGACTGATGATTCATGCCGCTGCTTGAGGGATTCCAAATGTCATCGATTACTCAGACTAGACAGCTGTTTACTGTCCCCTTTTGTCAATCCGTTGACCATCTGCTGGGTCTCCGAACCATTATGCATACTCATGCGGTAATATGGTAACTTATATGCGTTAACGAACTGAATACTATAAGCGCTATATCGCTCGAACCAGCTAATTCTCTTTCCTGGGCAATGTGAATACTAAAGAGCATAGGCTTATAGAAGCAGGATAGTGTGAAATTATAAAGGTATTTAATAAAAACAACTCCATGCAAATTAAACCGTTAAATTTGAGAAGTAATTGATCTATGTAAACTAAACCTTGAACTTGGAAAATATAGCCCTTCAGGTAAACTAAACCTTGAACTTGAGAAATAGATCGTTCCATGTAAACTAAACCTGGAACTTGATAAATAGATCGCTCCATGTAAACTAAACTTTGAACTTGGAAAATATAGCCCTTCAGGTAAACTAAACCTTGATCTTGAGAAATAGATCGTTCCATGTCAACTAAACCTTGAACTTGATAAATAGATCGCTCCATGTAAACTAAACTTTGAACTTGAGAAATAGATCGCTCCATGTAAACTAACCTTTGAACTTGAGAAATAGATCGCTCCATGTAAACTAAACCTTGAACTTGAGAAATAGATCGTTCCATGTAAACTAAACCTTAAACTTGAGAAATAGATCGCTCAAACTGACTTCAATGGGCAAATCAAAACAACAAAGATTTAAGAATGTCTGTGTAACTGGATGATAACAAATAAAAACGATTTTATCATAACCCCATAACCTATAGTAAGACGTATAGTGATTTATGAGTATGTCTCACTTCACAAAACACGTTACTTTGTACTGATTTTTAAAACAATATTTTACTTTTAAAATTTTATACATATACATACAGAAATACACACACATATATATAATATTGTAAGGTTAAATAAATTTTCAAAACTAATAGCTCAATGTCTGGAGTTCTTCATTTGTTACAAACTATTAAAAAAATAAAAGGCAACGATTTCATCTTTAAAGACGTAATTTGGTTCTTTTAGAGTATTCCTTATGTTAGAATATTCAAAAGATCGAAAAAATTTGTTTGAAATTACAGGGGTCAAAATGAAGAACAAATCAGAAGTGTAAGATGTTTGAAAGCAACGTCTCTTTAAGGGAAAAAACAATTAATATTATTGAATACGTAGTCTGTGTGCTTTGAAGTTAATGCGCTACAGGAATTTTAAACGTAAAGTTTATGCAGACAAATACTCACATCGAGAGAAAAATAACTTTGTTTAAGTGATAATTAAGCCATCAAAACGGGACTTCATACTAATTTTCAAACATGATAATCATATCTGAAAATGAACTGAGCCGATAACGTTATAACATTGCTATGAACCTAGCAACGCTGAACAGATCCAACAATTCCTAAAGTGGTAGCGTACCCTGAACTATATAAGCATTTCAGTATCTTCCATGGCGTATCGGCATCCGTTTTATTACTTTATTACACTTAAGTGTATACATGTCCCTAAAATTATATATATATATATATATAAGCACGGCAATTTCATGAAGTTTCCTTAGTCTGTTCTAGCTTATATTGACTTTTATGATATAAGTGTATTTATTATATATGCATGTGTGTTTTTGTTTTTGTGTATATGTATGTAAATTTTTCACGCATGCTGTTTTCTTTCTGCATGTGTACGTGTTGAGATACATATACAGACAAATGTTCTCAAAATAATGCCACATTTGTTTTAAATTTACGTCTTGTCATGTTTGAGACAGTTTCGGTAGGGCCCGGCATGGCCAGGTGGTTAGGGCGCTTGACTCGCAATCTGAAGGTCGTGAGTTCGAATCCCCGTCCCCCAAACATGCTCGTCCTTTCAGCCGTAGGGGCGTCATATGGTGACGGTCAATCCCACTATTCGTTGGTGAAAGAGTAGCCCAACAGTTCACGGTGGATGGTGTTGACTATCTGCTTTCCCTCTAGTCTTTCACTGCTAAATTAGAGACGGCCAGTGTAGATAGCCCTCGTGTAGCTTTGTGCGAAATTTATAACAAAACATTTTTGGCATATGATCCACTCTAAATATTTAATAAATTAAGCTACAGCGTATTTAATTCTGTTTCTTATTTTTACATATTCATCATGTACATAAATTCATATGTTATTTGTATAAGAACTTGGCTTCATTTACATACGTTTAATGCATTTTTTTATCTCGAACAATAAAGGTGTAATATTCGACAGAACCAAAGTAAAAAACTCAGTCAATGTGACTCAAAACTAAAAATTATTAATTATCAAATAACCGACTTGTTTTTAGACCGTAAAGGAGGGAGTAAACTACTCATTTTCTATGTAGAATACACAAGATTGTTTATATGTTTGTCTTAGAGAAAAGCCACGTTTGGCTATCTGCTATGTCTAGCGATGGAAATCGAACCTTGGATTTTGGCGTTGTAAATCCGTAAACTTACCGCTGACCCCTCGGGGGACAAAAAATGCATAGAAAACATAAACAATAATTAGTCGGATTAACAGTATTCCTGTTTACCTTTTTTGGTGTCGCGTGTTATTAAAGGCCCTGCAATCAATAAAGTCATGGACCCAAAAGTAATTTGGTGCAGAAATAGTTTATTAAAGAGTATATAAAAAGTCCATTGTATATGGATTCCATTTGTAATTGTAAGGATGAATAACTTTTGATCGAAGCTGACCTAAATATAGTTATAAGCGTTCGTGTATTTTCAATAGTCTACATGCAACATCACGAACCGATCAGGTTAAAAATAACAAACAAAAGAACACTGGCACCCTATACGGCGAATTATAGCAATCTTTGGTTATTTATTCTTAGAAGACCCTACAGATCTATCTGTGATTTCATAATTTCACCGTTTAACGTTTATATTAACGTTAATTCTTAGTATTAGAATTTATGTCTACAATAGTTTAATCTGCTACTAAACCCGTGAATAAGACGCTGAGCACAAATATCGCAAGTAAACAAGATAAATCATATAAAATATCAACTAGAAGGCGCTAAATCCGAATAACAAGTAAAAGAACAAGAATAAGCTGAAACTCTGTTGTAATGTCTTCACAAAATGATTAAAATATGTACGTTTTGTACAGAAGTAATAGATACCTTATTCTTATGCGTCCCGGGTTTTATGCTAGTTAACTTTACATGAAGCTACAATATACTATTGTAATATAAAAATAAAGTCATTAAGAGATTTAGATATTCTACAAGACATATGGAAGTATTCTACAAGAGTTATAGAAATATTTTACAACATATATAGATGTATTATAGAAAAGTTATAGAAGTATTCTACAAGAGTTATAGGGTTATTTTACAACATATATAGATGTATTATAGAAAAGTTATAGAAGTATTCTACAAGAGTTATAGGGTTATCTTACAACATATATAATAGTATTATAGAAAAGTTATAGAAGTATTCTACAAGAGTTATAGGACTATCTTTACAACACATATAATAGTATTATAGAAAAGTTATAGAAGTATTCTACAAGATTTATAGGGTTATCTTACAACATATATAATAGTATTATAGAAAAGTTATAGAAGTATTCTACAAAAGTTATAGAAATATTTTACAACATATATAGATGTATTATAGAAAAGTTATAGAAGTATTCTACAAGAGTTATAGGACTATCTTACAACATATATAAAAGTATTATGGAAAAGTTATAGAAGTATTCTACAAGATTTATAGGACTATCTTACAACATATATAATAGTATTATAGAAAGGTTATAGAAGTATTCTACAAGAGTTATAGAACTATCTTACAACATA
>NW_013669395.1:108634-112192 GCF_000517525.1 Limulus polyphemus
CACATATAATAGTATTATAGAAAAGTTATAGAAGTATTCTACAATATTTATAGGGTTATCTTACAACATATATAATAGTATTATAGAAAAGTTATTGAAGTATTCTACAAGAGTTATAGGGTTATCTTACAACACATATAATAGTATTATAGAAAAGTTATAGAAGTATTCTACAAGAGTTATAGGACTATCTTACAACATATACAGAAATATTCTAAAAGGGTTAAAGAAGTAGCTTACAAGAGTTATAGAAATATTCTACAAGAGTTAGGCTATAGGACTATCTTACAAGATATATAGAAATATTCTAAAAGAGTTATAGAAGTAATTTACAGATGTTATAAGAATATTTTACAGGAATTATAAAAGTATTCTAATGGAACTTTTTAACGTTCGAAAAATTACAGAACAGATAAAAGTGAAATAGAAGTTAACATAAAATACAGTTCTCTACGTATGTATATTTTGTATTCATAAATCCATAAAGTACTTCCAGTTCTTGAAAGAAGATAGACATAGAGAAACGACATTCTTCTCTCCTCGAGGTTGTTGACTTAGATTTAATACACCTATAGACGAGGCTTTTCTTTACAACGACACCGTATTGCAGGTAAAACAACGCGAAGGCGTCAACGATCGTCAAAGCTTCCGCTTGAATTGTTCTCGTTTTGAACACGCAAGCCAGAGAACTAACAAAAATTCTTTCCTCGAATCAATGAATACATTATTGAAACACATTCTCTTAAATGAAACGTAAATCGGGGGAAAAGGAAAAGCAACCACACGTACTTTACGTGATTTTTTTTGGCAAGCCGAATTTGATATATACCAATATGAATGTTCTTTAACAAACGTACGTTACTGGGATAAAATGATCCTAAAGTATAATTTACACTGTAATTAAATAACGCTTCCATTATTTTTATGATTTTCATTTCATACGATCACTGAGATTTCGTCCATACCAGTGCATATTTCTGAAAGGCAAAACTATGTTCAAACGCAAAGCGTATTTGTTGCTTCAACAAAAAGTTTACCATTTATTACAAATTATATAAGAATATAGCACTGAGTTATTGATCAAAATTCACAGTAGAATATATTATTAGGGCTCTCTAATGATATGAACTGCACGAGGATTTTACACTTCACAAAACAGGATTTTCAAGTCCAATATTTTAAAGTGATCAATTAAGAAAAGTTTAAATTTTCCGCACGGTATATATTTGTATCCAAATATACTTAAAAACGTAACGATGTTTTTTATTTGTTTGGTTTTAAACGAAAATCACTATTATGACAACTACAGTCTTATTAAAACTATAAAACAGCTTAACAAAATAAAAGACTGGGAAACTCATTAAGAAGATCACTTTTTTAGCGCAAAGCTAGACAATGGGCTATTAAAGCTGTGTCAGCAGCAGGCTGTTAGCGCTATGTCTGCAGCGGGCTATTAGCGCTGTGTCAGCAGCGGGAATCGAGTCACAAATTCTAAGACAACCTGATTTAAACGCTGGACAAGATTAGTTTTTCTTTTCTCTTTTAATGGTTATCTAATATCTTAACTTAATATTTGAAAATTTCCAAACGCTGTAAAGGATACTTTGATGAAAAGGCTATTTTACATTTGAGTTAATGATAATAAAAAACAAAATGGTGATAGTGCCCATTCACTTATAATTGATATTTTCATAATGCTGACTACAAGTACTTACTAGTGAAATCACCACCCGAAAGACAGTAGTTAGAAACAGTTTCAGTCCCACATGTCTAACAGTTTTCTGAACTACATTTGAACACTGGTTCATAATTAAAGTTGATATACCTTGAAACACTTTGACTCATATTTACAGTTCTCCACAACCTAATGTTTTCCTGAACTACCTTGGAACACTTTGACTCATATTTACAGTTCTCTACAACCTAATGTTTTCCTGAACTATCTTGGAACACTTTGACTCATATTTACAGTTCTCCACAAACTAATTTTTCCTGAACTATCTTGGAAGGCCTTGCATGGCCTGGTGGTTAGGGAACTGTACTTAAAATTTGTAGGTCGTGGGTTTGAATCCCATCTCCAAACATGTGCGCCCTTTCGACCGTGGGGGCATTATAACGTGACGGTTTCTACTATTCTTTGGTAAAGAGTAGCCCAAGATTGTATGTTATTGTTGACTAGATGCCTTTCCTCTAGTCTATTACTCCAAAACTAGGGACATCTAAAGTAATAGCCCTCGAACAGCTTTGTGCAAAATTCAAAAGAAACAATGTTATCTTGGAACATTGAGAGTCATAAGTTTTACAGGTACAATGTCTGTAACTTAGCTTAATCTGGAAAGATTCGTATCGCTTGAAATTGCTGGATTATAATTTTGTTTAATTAATGGGGGGAAATAAAGGGGCATATTTTGAATTTAAGGGATATTCCATATACTTCTAAGGGGTGGAAAGCGTGTGCATAGAAATCTAGTATAATTTGAACATACATATATCTGGACCTTACACAGATGATCTTGATTGCTCGTTTCTTACATAATTACCTGAGTTATTTATAAGCATTTAAAGCGTGTGATGAAATCTAATAATGGCGTTTTTCTAATTGTGTTGGTGCTCCGTATGCTAATACGACTGGAACTGTGTTATATAATTAATCAATCTGTTAAGAATTGTCTGCACTGAAGGAAGTGTGTTGTATAATTAAATAACTTGGTTCAGATGTTAAGAATTGTCTGCACTGAAGGAAGTGTGTTGTATAATTAAATAACTTGGTTCAGATGTTAAGAATTGTCTACACTGACGGAAGTGTGTTGCATAATTAAATAACTTGGCTCAGCTGTTAAGAATTGTCTACACTGAAGGAACTACGTTGTATAATTAAATAACCTGGCTCAGATGTTAAGAATTGTCTGCACTGAAGGAAGTGTGTTGTATAATTAAATAACTTGGCCCAGATGTTAAGAATTGTCTACACTGAAGAAAGTGTGTTGTATAATTAAATAACCTGGCTCAGATGTTAAGAATTGTCTACACTGAAGGAACTATGTTGTATAATTAAATAACCTGGCTCAGATGTTAAGAATTGTCTGCACTGAAGGAAGTGCTGAGCCAAGTTATTTAATTATACAACATAGTTCATTCAGTGTAGACAGTTCTTAACATCGGAGCCAAGTTATTTAATTATACAACACCTGTTAAGGATTGACTACACTGAAGGAACTATGTTGTATAATTAAATAACTTGGCTCCGATGTTAAGAACTGTCAACACTGAATGAACTATGTTGTATAATTAAATAACTTGGCTCAGCCGTTAAGAATTGACTACACTGAAGGAACTATGTTGTATAATTAAATAACTTGGCTCAGCTGTTAAGAATTGTCTGCACTGAAGGAAGTGTGTTGCATAATTAAATAACTTGGCTCAGATGTTAAGAATTGTCTGCACTGAAGGAAGTGTGTTGTATAATTAAATAACTTGGCTCAGATGTTAAGAATTGTCTGCACTGAAGGAAGTGTGTTGTATAATTAAATAACTTGGCTCAGATGTTAGGAATTGTCT
>NW_013669396.1:0-1917 GCF_000517525.1 Limulus polyphemus
GGCTGATATATAAAAGAGGGAAGGTAATGTGCGTGTAGATAGTGAGTAATTGAACTGCAGTCAGAAGTATTATTGACGTTCGTTGTTATAGCGTTTGTTTAGCGCGATTGTTGAAGTTGAGTGTATCGGTAAAGTTATATTCGGAAAGAATAAACCAGTTTTATTAAGTAAAGACTTGTGTCGTTAAAATTTCGTCGGAACGAAGTTACGAAAAAATCAAATAACAAACGGAGACGTGACAGTATTATTAATTAATTAATTTTGCGTTTGTAATTCATTGATGCCGTGGTTATCAAACGTTGTGTTTGCAATCCATTGATGTCGACGCTATGGAGATTTATAGAAGGCCTAAGTGATAAATGTATAAATAGCTGCGACCAGACAAGCGGAAAGAGAGTAAAAGTAAAGTCACGTGAAAGAGAAGTTTGATGCGAGAAAAGTTAGAAAATTTAAAGTTATCCGTCGTGGGAGTGAATGGCCTAATGGTTGATATGCTAGAATGAGATTAACAGTTTGAAAGAGATAAGTAGAAAAACTTGTTTCGAATATATATATATTATTTTAAAAACCAGTGGAGCGGGTGCTGTTCGTTTATTGTCGAATTTTCCGCCAACATTTTTACAGACACCTACTGTAGAAGAATTCTTAGACCAACACACCCATATATTTACATTACAATATATACTATTAAAAAATGTGGTTTTTCACAACCACACTTAGGCTTCATCTATAAAGAATTTTTAGATTTTATATAATTGATTGTTAAGTGATGAGTATCTTTAACTTCATTATATATTATCCAAATTCTTATTTTCCTCATGCAAATTTCATAATGGCTTGTTATACTGAAACATTTTGTTCAAATATCGCTATTTAATAATTATTTTATACACTTTTGATGCTCACGTTCTTTCTTTCAGGTTACATTAGTTTCTACTCAATCTACTGTAATAATTTTATGTAAATCATATTCGAATTAGCAAGTTAAACGAGTTTCCCATGAAATTGATTTCGAGTTGGAAAGCTTTAATGGCCATGGCCTCTTTGGACTTTAATGTTCTTTCATTTGTTGCTTTGAATAGAATGCCAAAGTCGCTAGTCACGTGACCTCGCTGACGCAACAATATGATGACGTTATTTGTACTCCCCTTCTCTTAATTTTATTTTTGCTTAGTGTAATGGAGTTTAGATAGCTTCCCACATTCGCTAATCTTTTAATTATATAGGTCTAGTTCACTTAGTGCTTGTTTGTCATTTTTATCAGTAACCTTAATAGTAAAACCAATATTTTCAAGAACCCTGATAATATTTAAATTTAATAACTCATGGCTAGAGTAAATTAAGTTAACTACAAACTTTATATGCTTGAGTAGTTAAAACCTTGATAAGGTTATGTTTAATTCAAATGTAATTTATATACATCAGTTAAATCACCTTACGATGCCAGGCTAACATGGTAAAACGTCGCAAAAAATTGCTCTTAAATATGTAAAAATGGTGTTGAAAGTTACCAACAAATGAATTCTAATTTTCAATTCAAGAAGCTATATATTCCTTGACTTATTTACCAACTTGTTAATATGAACTTAATTAACTCTATAACAACACATAGTACCAAAATAAGTATATATATATTAGTGTATTAAGCCTACAGTAGTTTCAGAGTGTAAGCAACTAAAAATTTCTTGATTGATAACAAATAGTAACTAACTTACTGATTAGCTTAGAGAAGTGCTAACTCTTACTGTGAGTGTTTTTTTCTTACAGCAATACCACATCGGGCTATCTGCTGTGTCTACCGAGGGTAATCGAACCCCTGATTTTAGCGTTGTAAATTAGAAGACTTACCGCTGTCCCACCGGGAGACTACCTTACTGTCTAACATTATCCAGCCATTCTTTGTTTGGATCGATCTCC
>NW_013669396.1:2134-3485 GCF_000517525.1 Limulus polyphemus
CTGGGTGGCTACAAGTCTTTTCACCACCAACTAAAGCAACGCGAACTTATTTTGCATTGCAATTTTTATTCTTGATATAGAATGACGTTATTTCATTAATCAATTCCATAAATGTTCGTATAGTAGCCTTGATTTTATTTTCCAATCAATATCGACAATTTTCAATTCCAGTGTTAGTTTTAATGTAGAATATGAAGGTCCAAAACTATCTTGCACAAAAATTAGATAAATAAGTTGTAACGCCATAGCTTTGTGACCACTTACATATATAATTATTTTATTTATTACGCTTTTTCTGATACAGATGCCACCAGGCGTGTGATTCTTATACTAAAAATGTATATACCCGTGAATGTGTTAGCTAAAACTACTAGCTCAGCTTCTACTGTTTTACAAGGTGTAGTATAAGTTTGAACACGGTTGAAGTGTTGGTTGATGAGTTTGAGGTCGTTAGCATTATAATTTGTAGGCTTATAATTCAAAGAGTAATAAACTGAAAAGTAAACGCAAACTGTTACATACTCGGTGTATTAGGTAAGAAAGTTTATTTTTTATAGTTTTAGAAGGTAGTATTTAAGACTTAATGTTTTTGTTTAGCATTTGCAAAATTATGATTCTGTGATTGAATATGAATAATGAAGTTAATAGATGCTGGAGTGACTCCATTGGAATTTGGATGGAGTTTATAAATATTGAATTTGTGTAGTGAATTAATAGTGTACTGTGACACTTTTGACCAGAATTTAATACGAAAATTTGAGGTTTTATTTGGGAGAGATTTGTTGAAATTTAGTTAGGCTAGGAAGGTATAGTACTAAGATTGGAATTGAAGTATAAAATTAAATTGTTATGGTTGTACTTCTGAACCTAAAGCAAGCAATAGATGGAGAACTAAGTGTTTGATCCAATGTTTCATTGTTTGCTGTGTTGTGCAATGGAACTTGGAAGAAGCTTTAGAATAGATCTTAAGTTATAGAACTTTAGAAGGGCTAGGAAGGGTGGATTCTATTTTCTGAGATTCGGGAATGTAAATTTCAAAACCTATTTCACTTTCACTCATTTTAGGTGCATTCAACTATCTACCTTTGAGTTTGAGTCTCAGGCTGTTGGAAGTGAGAGTAAAAAGACTTGAATTTGATCCTACTAACTACTGCAAAGTACACAAAATACCACAAATACATGAGCAATAAGGCCAGATATTCTCAGCCCCAACTACATTGTAAATTTATTTGCATCATGTCTCCTTACTTTGATGATTAAGATATTTTATCAATTCATCACAGTATCTTTTGTAAAGTCTTTTACTAATATTTTGTTATCTAATAAGTTTATTTGATTTCCATTACCTATG
>NW_013669396.1:4410-32180 GCF_000517525.1 Limulus polyphemus
TAATATAAAAAGATTGTATATATTGAAATGTGTAATCAAAAAAAGACTAAAAGAGAGACTACTAGAGGAATCTTGACTGAAGTGTTGAAATATATTTAGGGGCCTGTGGATGGTATATTTGATGGATTAAATAGGCTCCAAATGCAAAATTGAATAACAGAGGATAGAAATGGAAGGTTTAAAAGCCTAAATAATTTTTCTTTGGCAAAGTTATTTCTCATTCCAAGATATAAAATTTTGGAAAGGCTTTCCATATGATGTTTTGTATCCAACAAAAAAAACATTTTCTAATGAATAAGATGGCTAAAAGTGAAAACAATATTCCAAATGAAGTCTAACCAGTATCTAATAAGAGTGAGCTGATGACCTCCATAGATTTATTGTCAGTAGTTTTTGTGGATACAACCTAAATTCATTTTTACCTTATACTAGCAAATGTACATTGCCTAGAAGGCTTTAGAGACTTTGTAATAGCTATGCCCAAATATTATTCCTCATCAGCTTCACCTAGTGCTTCCTCAACAAAGTTGTAAGTTTAAGAATTTATAAAACATTTGTTAAGTTAATAAATAAGAGACACTTAATACAGTTGTATCCCCAGTGCAACATTCATTTTAAACATAAATTTTGTATTACAGTCATTCTGGAGTTTCATTAGCAATGCCTTCCTCAAACACTAATGGACTTTATGAACACGGCTCTTAGGTAAAGACCTACAATGCTAAATTGTGGTGGAGTGCTCGATTGTGATCTAGTTGTTTTTTTCACTGGGGTTATACAATATGTGGTGATAAATTTCCAGTGTATGAAAACTTCATAATATTTGCATACAAGGTAAAGAAAGCTACTTTGGTCATATAGGTTATCCTACAACCATAAAAAATAAAATAAAAGTTAAATTAGAAATGTGATTTTTCTAGAATCCACATTTTTTTTCTTCTCTCTCTAAAAGTATTGATCTTGAGATTTGTTAGAATTCATGAAGAATTTAATTATTTCATTCCTTTATATCATCTGGATACTGGTATTAAAGAGTACATTTTGGTCATAGTAGAAAGGCTTAGTGTCATCAAATTTGATCTGATTATAATAGAAGAAGTGAACCAGTCACCTTCTTTGTTATTTGCCCTTGGACCCCATTGATAGCCTAGGTGGCTCCCACATCCCCTGACCAAATTATTTTGTTGTTGTTTTTTAAGCATTTCACACTCATATTCTTGTCAAATATATAGCATTTCACATCAATATACTCTCCCAACAAAATTGTGAAAGAATTCAGACTAAGAGAAAGCTTGTCATCAGGCAAACAGTTCCACAAGTTGGTATTTTAAGTGAAAAACATTCTCTCAAGGAACTAATCTGCTTCTAGGTTTCCATAGAATTTACCCATTTTGCTCCTGCCATTCAGCGTCACTACTGTGTTTCCATCAAGGAACACTTTTACTGAGGAAACTTTATTAATTTTATTTTAACTCTAATGAGCTTCAAGTAAAAGAGTTTTTTTGGTGTTAGATAAGTTAAAACACATAATGCCAAATATAGGTGTCAGGGGGCTTGTCTGTTTCTGGTTTTCTTTATGGTCAGCCATTTGAATAATATATTAACAAATAATGTGAATTATTTTGACTCAAAACATTAAGTACTGAGAAGGAAGTGTAATGTTGCCAACTTATACATAAAAGAAACAACATTAAAGTATGATAACTTTTAATTATCTTATTAAGTTTAATATGTTATATTGTATCTATATAAGGATTTGTTTATCTTTTAAGAAAATGTTAAATTATTCTACACATTTTTTTATAATGCTTTAGAACCATACCTAATTGTAATAAAATTGATAAAAACAATAAACAGTTTTTAAAGTTAGATTAACGTATATTAAAAACCTTGGTATTATAATTGTAAAAATTATTCTGTACCTTTAGTGCATTGCTTATGCTTTACACTTCTTTAATATTGAAATATATATCTAATGTTCTGACCAAGCCACTAATACTGTTAAGGTTTGTTTTTTTTTAATAAGAGTAACTTTTTCAATAGAATCAACTCATTCAGTCATCTTAGTATCATCAGGAAATTTAAGAATATAGCTGTCTAACCAACTATCCAAATTGTTGTACCCAAACCAAACATCTTGGGGATGCCACTAATCCCATTCTTCCAAATGAAAAATACTAATTTATTAACCATCTTTTACTCTCTATCACTAAGCCAGGTTTTCTATTTAACTTTACTAATAATAATCCACCTTAACATGTTTTATGACACTATATTAAAGGCTTTCTGAAAGTCAAGACACACAATATCATCCAGGTCTCAGGATGTCCTTATCCAAATAAAATACAAGTAGTCATACTAAAAAGCTAGAAAGTTAAGAAAACCTATACTAAAAATTTTAATTAGATCCCAACTTTTTAGATTCCAGTATTTTATTAAAAAACAGAAAACGAACTAATTGGCTGAGAAATTCCTAGGTCTTTTCCACAAACAATAACAGAAAAATCATGAAACTTCTGGAAAGTAAAGCTTCCATTCCCAAAAATATTTAAACTAAAACTGTTAATAAGCTTAGCAAAAGTTAGTGATTACAACTTTTATTTTTAAGTTTTTTTATCATTTAGAAAAATCCTGAAGATTAGAAGACTGTCAATATGATTCTTATTTTCAAAAATAACAAACAAATCTTGATTTATGACTCCCTAAAACATGAAACATACCCCAACAAATCATTTAGATTTGTATATACTATATAAGAAGCTTGAGAAGACATAAATCTTTATTTAAGTTGTATCCAATAATAACAATGAAAAACAGATGTTATTATTATCTTTTAATGCTTCAAGTACTTTGTGAAGTTGTGAAGAATAATAAATTTAAAATTGTTAGATAAACACAGAGATAATTATTCTGTGTATAACCATTTGGAAAGAATTAAAATTTTATTTTTAATTGTACATTTAAAAGATTAATAACAAACTTAATTTTTATACAGTAAAAATGCAGTGTTTAAAACTATTCCTTATTTATAATTTCCCCAAATATACATTACATTTAAAATTATATCTTGTAAATATTTCTTACATGTGGCAATAACTTGATTTAGTAATTTTCATGTGTCATTTTCAGACATTAAATTCATTTTTCAGGGAACATTTCTTCAGAGTGAAGATCAATGGAATGTAGTTTATCAGCTTCTTAACCTAAACATCTCCTTAGGGGTCTCGTATAGGGCAATGCAGACAGACAGCTCCCCCAAAGCTGGGCTACATGTGAACTTTGATACCGAAGTTGAGGAGGTATCTGAAAGAAAGAAAAAATACCTCACAGCCAAGTATGGCCAACATCAAATGAGTCTGATCAGGAAAAGGTTACGTGTTGAAATGTGGATGTATGACCAGTTACAGTATTTATTTGGATGTACGGTAGGATTCATTGATGATGATTTCTAAGTAAAAGCTTGTTTTTGTATTTCAAAGGGACTGTGCATTGTACTGAGGTATCTTTAGACATAAACTAAAATTCTGAAAATGACAATGTTCTCACAATTTTGATAAATGAAGAAGTAACACAGAATTTCTTTTATTATGTTAAGAATATTATGCAATTTTCTAGTTTCTGTTTCATAGAGACAAAATATTGTAATTACTTTTGTTTGTCTTTGTACATTTGCGTAGGTTATACTTAAGATGTTTATAGAAGTTTTAACTACATTTAGTGAAAAGATTAGAACCTAGTTTAGAAAAATGTTTGATATTTAAACAAATTTATATTATTAAAGGCTTACCTAATAAATCATGTTCTATACATTGCCTGCTTTAAGTATATAAATAGGTATATTGTTCCGTTACATCTAATTTTTTAATTTTTGCTATTACCAATCTCTTGCTTTAATGGGCGAGACATCTTATACATTAATGCTTTTTTTATCCTGTTTTTAATTTACATTAATGGCTAGAAAGAGTGACAAAGAAGTTTGTATTTGCTTTATTATACTGAATATAAATACTAGTCTGTTATGATAACAGTTTAAAAGAAATAACTGAAAATGTTTTAGTTTTGAAATTTATTTTCAGGCATTAAGCAATGGATATTGGATGAAATGCAAAGAAACTTATATAAATATTTAGAATACATTAAAATACTCAACGATCATTGTTGTATAATATACACTTAAAATTTTATTGAAAAACTGATCAGCGGTTGTGAACAAGGCACTGCATGTTTCGATGTCATTCTCATCGTCCTCATGTGGAAGTGCTTTTTTTTTATGACTGTTGATCAGTTTTAAATAAAATTTTAATTATATATTATATAATGTTTATCATTACGTATTTTAATATATTTTAAATATGGATATTTGCAGAGTGTAGAGGATGATGAATTGATAATGAAGAAAATAACTTTTGACTACGAGATAATTTACTACATAATGTAACTAGTGATATTTGTATAAAAACATAACATTCTGTTATTTTGTTGTGTTTTAATGACATGATTGCAAGACTGTGGTATTAACCTTTTTTCTATCAGCATATGTATTGTCTGAGCTTAAGTAAATATAACAACGCTTCATTGAACCAGAATTTAACAGTAATATTTTTAGCTGTCCTTAAAAAAATACATATATTTGTAGCCGTGGCATAGCGGCTCATGAAAGGCCATGAGTTGTTTTTTTTAAATTACAAACTTTTAGCTCATAGCTCCATCATCTCTTGACCAATTTGAGATTTAATTACAGTTTTGGACTCAGGAGGTCAAACCCTTTCGATTGATATATTTAACCAAATTTAATGTCTCGTACATTAATTTACTCTAATCCTGCCTAAAAGAATTTCAGTTTGAGGGTGGGCTGGTAGAGATCTTGATGAGTATTAAAATTGAATCAGACATGTGCAAGCCTCACACTTGTTATTACTAACACACAAAAATATAGCTAATAGAAGGAAAAAGAAGTCTTGTAGATCAATTTACTCTACTCCTGCGTAAAAGAATTTCAAGTGCCATGGCTATTGAGGATTCCCTCTTGTTTTAAGATAATATGCTATTATTTATCTCATTCATTGAACAATGCTTGCTACAGTCCAGAGCAGCAGATACTCAAGCACAATGGATGCTGAAACATTTAGCCACTGTACGAAGACTTTCCTAAAAAATAAAACAAAAGACATTCAAGTTTGAATAAACAACAAACCTTTCCAAATAGTGTTACATACTAAAAATTAGTGTGATCATCATCTCCAGTTTTACACAAAACATCACGATTGTTAAAACACTACTGCTACATCCCCCCCCCCTTTTTTTAAGTTTTATTGTATTTCATATTAATTTAGCATGTTTAAAAAAATCATGTAAACACAACACCTTTACAGGTAAAGTACAGTATAGCATAATCTTTGTTGGTGAGAAACCAAAGATCCCCATAAAAGTCATTGTTTTATGTGTGTGCATTATATATATAATAAGCATTAAATTAAGATATAGTTTGTTTTATCTAATATGAAACAATCTGTATATTTCGTATTTCCAGAAATTAGCAGATGGTTAAGGGTCTGTACCCTGAAAATCATAATTATCTAGATCTCTATCCTGTATGTACATATATCTATGTTCAGTAAAGTTCCTACAGTTTAGTCTACTCCACCCTACTCCTGCTCTTGCTGCACATCCCCCATGAATACTCATTTCTCAATATTATACAGTATATCTTACTGTTTTGTACTTTTCAATGTTTACTTTTAGAACTTATTTTAGGCACTTATGATGAAAAATAGTTTTGTGTAATTTTTACAGATATTCTTTATGACTGCTAAAGTATGAATTGTATAATCTAACAAAAACTCACCTCATCAAAATTAATTTTGAATTGTCTAACTCACTATAAACATGCTTTGTCCAAAGTAAAGTCTGGCTTTTATGATTCACTGTTAACACATTCTGACTGTGAAGTCTATGCCATTGTAGACACTTCACTACTAGCAAGATATGTTTTTGTTTTTTTTAATATTGTGAATGAAGTTCATCAATGATGAACACTTAACTAAGCATTATTCATTGTAGATACACACTATTTATAACAAGTTTGGCCTTTGTAACTGTTGTAGATACATTTCATCTGTAGTAATGTCTAGCTTGTGTAAATCACAGTAGACAGTTATCAGTTGCAAAGTCTGGCTTTTTTAACCCACTGTAGATACATTTCATCAGTAGTAAACTTAAGTTTGTATTTATACCAATTGTTAGACATTTTCATCGAATGAAAAATATGGCTTTTACACTATGTAATTTACATTTTGTAAAAAGTGAATTATAACTTGTACGGTTTCAACAGATCTTCATCAAAAGTAAATCCCTAGTTGTACAACTTGTATACAAGATTCACCAATAGTAATGTGTGGGTTATATAACTTACTAAAGAATTGTCAAGTTATAATTGGCTTGAATAACGTACCGTAGACACATTCATTGAAAGTGAATTTTGATCTGTAAAATTGAGTGTAGGTACTCCTCCTCAGTAAGTGAAGTACTGATGTTTGTATTTATAAATGAAAAAGCTTTTTATCAATAGAGGAGTCTAAAATATCTATATATAACTCCCTGTAGATATGCTTTTCTCAAAAGGAAGTTTTGACTTTCAAAACTTGAGGAAGACATTTTTTTTCAACACCCAAATCTGACTTGTATTCCCTAATACAAGGGTATAATTCTTCTGAATAAGTGTCCAAAAGTTAAGGGAATGGCTTGAGGCATGAAAAACGAGAAAACAGGGCAAAAACTGGGAATGGAAGTGAAAAGGAGAAAGGAAACCATGAAAGGGAAAATAAGGAAATAGAAAAATATGAATAAATAAATCTTACATTCAATATTGGGTTTTATTGCTAAAGCTGTGCTACTTTGGTGGGGTTGTCAATCAGTTGGACATTGTAAAAAATTAGGAAATCCTTTTAGGGGATTTGATTGAGGGTATGGAAACTATTTTGATTTGTTTTTGAAGCATATTTACTCTGACCTTAAAATAGACACTTTTCATTACAAGTAAGTCCTGTTTTGTGCCACTGTTTAGACAGGTATTTAGTCATTCATACAATAAAGAGAATATCTATCTAACATAATGAATGACAGTTTCAGCTTGTTATAATACATACATATAGGTGGCTGAACATGGAGACATCACATTTGGTATCTGAATAATATTTGTGCAGAAGTTACGAGTTTGTCTTACTGTGTAAGTAGATTTACTTCATGATTATGATCTTCATAACCTATCCAATAAAAATTGAATAATCTTGAAAAAGAAAAATATTAATTAATTGAAACAAATGAGCTGTATGTAACACACCTGGTACCTTGTATTGTGTATTTTATAGCGTTTGATTTAAGGCACAGTTTCAACAAATTTAACTGATGTGTGTGTGTGTGTGTGATATTTATTTTACTCTTTTATTTTGTATTTTTTAGCTTCCTTATCCTGATTTATTGAGTTAAATATGGTAGAAAATAAACCATTGTATGAACTTTACCCCACCTTCCATTCATTCACACTATCCCACAGTAGTTGTGAAGGTATTTACTAATTATGTTTACAGTCTCTACGCTTAAGCTACATGTATTTTTTGGATACTTTTTACTTCAAAGATTTAATTATATCATTAAGATATATATATAACTTAGCTTAATTTTCACGTACCTTTCAATTAGAAATGATTGAATTAAAACATATATAATCGACATTTTTGCATTGAAATGTATCGATGAAATCAAAGTTCGTCTGCATTTTTCCAGATTTGATTGGTAATTTGCAGAAAACTACCATCACTATTTCAAGCTCACAATGGGATGCAAAGTATCTGATATGTGTTGGTTTAACTTTTGTATGATGTGGTTGTGCTCATTCTAGTCTTTCATAATTAATTTGTTATAACACACTTTACTCCCTATTGGAGTCCCCAACTCTTACTGTATTGTGTTAATTTGAGTCAAGTTGTCATTAATAAAATATACACTGGGGAAGTTATGTATAGTAATTAGTACTTATGGTAATAGTTCAACGTCTGCATTGGAACTGTAGTCTTTAATTTTTTCTTCTTACCCTTTTTCTATTGTTCACTAAGTTTGTAAAATATTCAAAGTGAATAGTGACGTTCTTTTAAAATTAGTTTTGTCTCCATTGTTTAAAATATTCTGAAGGTATAGAGTGGTTTATTGCATTGGAATTTTATTTTCAACGCAGCATTGTACCTTTCTATACGTATTCTGGCTATATGTTTTTCATTCATAACACAGTACAACAACTTCTGTGCTTTGTCATCGTTTTAAATGACTATGTAATGATGACTTATCTTTTTACCGTACAAATTACTTGGAAAATGTGCTTTTTATATTGCGCTGGTGTATAAATAAGCGTTCACACAGATACATAGATGGTCAAAACGAGTGAATTTTGCATGTTGTTATGAGAGGCAAAAGCTTAAAAAAAGTGACAGCCCGTATTTCTTATATAACATTGTAAGTGTGCGAAGTCTTTTTCGTATACCCCTGTACCTGTATATGGAGTTCTTTACAATATCTGAAAGTTTAGTTAATTTTTCTCGATACTCTGCATTAATTGAAGAAAATATGGGTGATTATAGAGTTTTGTAACCTATAATAAAAAGTTGCAAAATTCATTTTGTCATCAGATCTTTTTTTACTTCTCTTATCGAATAACGTTGAAGAGGTTGAGTAATGTGTATGAGGGTGCGACATCGCCGCTAAAGTTATTCATTTCTTAGTTAAAAAAAAAACGGAACCATTCATTAAATATTAGATATTATGATTGGTTTTTAAAAAAGAGACCAGGATAAAAGCATCTTTATAACCTCGAAGTCTTTCTTAATAATTACTCTGCTTTGCGTGTGTTGTTTATCAGTGTTAAAAGTTCTATATTGAGAACAATTAAGCTATTTATAAAAATCGTGAGCTTTATCGCATAGGATTATACAGTCTTGCGCACTTGACACTATCAAGGAACAGGTACTGCTTTGGAAATGGAGAAATTCTTCACGTCAATCATTTGCAAGATACACTTTGAATTGTTAAACCTCATTGACTTGAACCTGTTTTTACGCCAAATTGCTTGTTGGTTAATGACTTTGTTGGTTCTAGGATCCCTGAAAAAATATCAGTCACACACACATATAGATGTAAACAAAAAATGCTGTCAATATCGTAGTTAATTCCGTTAATTAATGTGGGGTTCTCTGTGTACTTTACATAGATAATAATGATTTAATCAAAGTTTTTTTAGTAGTTCTTTACATTAAGTGATGTAACAGGCAAAAACAAAATTATGACGAAAAGTATAAAAAGAACTCGATAGTTTGAAGGTTATCACCTTATTCGTAACTCCACAAACTGTGCCAACGTGTTTAAATTGATTTTACGTCAGTATTCTTACATCCTCGACTGTATGCTAGTTTCAAGGGCTTATGACAAACCAAAGCACATTTTTAAAATTAAAAATGGGATATTTTTCTGTTTATTATTTCAAAATTGTTTTATCACGAAAATATGTACTATTGTATAAAAGCATATTATTAGGCTAATAGGTTTTTATGGTTAGTCGAAATAACACTGTAAAAGCGAGTTGTGTGTACATTCAGTTAGATTATGTACGTAAACTTATACAGTGAAACTGATTTAGATCAATAAATAGAGCAGAAACTCGACTGAATCCGTGTGTATACGGTATTAAAGTCGATAGACTGCATGGTACAAGAATCAATTTTTTCTTAGTTATAGGTTTTATAGAATTATTTAGTTGTATTTTTTTCAGAAAAGAGGATTCAATTAAAGCATGCACACTGAGAATAAGTTCTACGTTTGCTTGAAAAGACTTGAGGCATAGCTCAGTGTATGTAAACCAAAATAGTATCTACTGACGGTGTTAAGGTCCTAACTGACAAATATTATTGTACCAAATCTAGGAACTATCTTCTTAAAATGCTATAACAATTTACACACTGATTATATTGACAATATATATCAGTCTATTACTAATTAGCTTAGCGACTATAGAAACATGTAATTCTCATCCTTAGAATCTTGAAGCCGGAATCGAGTACATAAAAAAATGTGCTCATATGTCGCCACACACGTTTTATCTGATCGTAATAGGTGTAGTGTACACATATACTTGAGTGACGGATTAGCCATTATATATTAATTTTAATATTAATGTTTGTTTAAATTAATTTATGTTTAGAAATGTACATAACGTGTACTGTTAAATCTGATTGCGTAACTCTCGCCTATTCTCGAAAGTTGTAAAAGATTCTCGAGTGTAAGAATCAACAATATATATGTGTACGTAAACGCTAGTTTTAGCGTCAGTATTGTTAGGTAAAACTGAAATTTCGAGAAAGTCGTCACGCCTATAAATATAACCAACGCGACACGGCAAAAAACAGTATATATTATTGGTGTGCTATAGTTGGTATACTATAAACTTCGGAAGCTATAATTGTGATTAACGCTTATTAATCTGGAACTTCAGATATATTGACGAGGAACTTTTATAAATTTCGAATGTTGCAAATCATTCAACTTCAGTGGATTCACATCAGACTTAGTACTGTTATGAAACTTAACCTAACGTCACCTATAGGAGAAATCGGCGTGTGGTCTGTACAGACCACAGAGCTACCTAGCTCATTATTAAATGAATTATACCTACGTCAACTCGAAATTAACTCTCTCATCGTGAACCCTCGATAAGATATTAAGGAAGTTCCGGACTAGAAAGAAGACTTTTTATTACTTGTAAGTTTGTATATAAATCATTGTTTGTAATAACTGTTATTGTAATTTGTATTATTGTTTGTGTATTAAAATATGTTTGTATTAAAAAAATGAAAATTGTGTGCATCAATCTTGTTGGCACATATAATAAATTGGAGATATATCGCCATTTATTTAACTACTAAATTTAAATTATCATTTAGCTCAGTTTCACACCATTCGAAATTGTAATACGTAACACTTGAAATTGATTTTTCGTTTCACTCGTCTTTATTCTGTTTATATGTTTAATTATGTGTTTCGGGATTTATGGTTACTAGATTTTTATCTTTGAAAGTGAGTAGTGGAATATGTAATATTTAGATCCATTAATACTTTACTGTTACGCAATTTGTCGTTTCACACAACTGCCGTAAGTAGCTGTATTTGTTGTAGATCTAACAAATACTTCATTTAGGACCCTTTTTATGAGGCGTGTCTTTGCAAGTGTTGTCTGTTTCTCAAGAGTATTTCATTTAGAAACTGACGCCACTTGAGTTTGTCATATTAACCAGCACCAGCTGTAAACTGGCTTTCTCACTTCAGTAGCTAACTGTAGCATTTGCACTTCGAACCATGTGTGTGGCGGGAGCGCAATCAGTAGATGACGTAGACGCTTGTTTGACTTAAACGTAACGGTTATCGATTGAGTTGTGTACGTTTCTTGTGCCAATCAAACTGGTTAGGGAATATAGAGAATAAAAATTCGATAAAGAAAAAAGTTAAAATAACTTGTTCAGCTCATGTCCTGTCCGTTCATAAATTCGTATTGGTTTCTGGAACATTAAATATCTTTCATAAATGGCGTCATTAAGTCGTTTCGAAAGTCCAGAAAATTATAAATAGCAAATAATAAGATGACTGTTTATTTGTTTATGTTACGTCAGAACAATATATATATAGAATATTAACTTCCGAACGTCAAAAGTGTATTCATACACACTTGAAACGGCAAGCCAGGCCGGTAGTGGTTTGGATATTGAAACAACATATCAATTGAAGTAAATCGACAATATCAGATAGGTATTATTCTATTCAATAAATACCTGACATCCTCTCAAATATGTGACTGCATAAGTCGTCAACAAGCAAAATATGTGAAACTTTATTGAATAATTGTAGATCTTTTATCAGTGATTAAGGTGCGTAGTATGTTTACGTGAGTAATGTAGTTGTTCTAGTATAATGGTAGTTTTTAGAAAGTTTGCTTTTTTCCGAATTTAGATAATCGTATTCTAAACGCGTGTCGTGCTTCCCATTGCTTCTTCAACAGAAACGAAATCAACTCTCTGGCTAAGTATAGTACCCATGCGCCACAATTTACGTTACCGGTATTGTTGTGTGAGGGAGGTTACGTAATTATTCCTATGCGACATATAAAGTTTAAACATCATTTGGCAAAATGAATTTGTATTGCGCCATTTAATGTTCAGATTCAAATCTGCTTAAAATACATCCAATTATATTCTGGGAAAGTTTAAGCATTGCCATTTTTTAAGTCAACGAATCTCTCTGTAACATTCCACTTTTTTTTCTCAGGTGATTAAATTTTGTATCTTACATTTGGTTGAAAATGAGATGGCTACCCATGAAAGAAGCAATTTTTAAATTTACGGAAGAATAACTTAATTTGTATAGCAGTAAGAGTATTATTCAAGAACATAGCTCTTTTTTGTATTATTCTCATTCATAAGGTATATGTTACAAAAAACTTATACGGATTACAGTTGCATGGTAACGTGCTCTGCATTCAAAGAATCCCTTGTCTTCCCATGATTAAATAATGCTTACTTGCACTTGTTTTTCTTAAAACAGTTCAGTTACCCGTGATGGACAGAACGCTGATACCCCATTACACAGCTTTGCGCTGATGAAAAAAATCCCAATTACAGCTCTCTCTGTCTCTTAGGATTTAGTGTCAAATCCGTGTGATACTGTAAAATGTTCCCAGAATTTTAAGCTGTGGGTACATTATAAAAGTGACAGTCCATCCCTCAGCTTTGATGGTGAATAGTTTGGTGCTGCTGACTAGCTGCCTTCTCTATGATAAGTAGTTCAAAATTACATAAGGCAACAGATTGCCTTAGTAGGCTTTCTCATAAATACAATACAATACTCTTACAAAAAATAACGCTCTTCGGTAATTATATGTAGGTAGGTTTCATTGCTCGTTTTGGGTTGTTTTTTGCTGCTTCCATACATTGTTTTGGGTCAACAACGTATGAAATTTGCTGAGTCCATTCTAAGTTTTGCTGTAGGTTAGTATTCTTTTCTATAGACCTCTACCTCTGTTATTATAATAGTTTTTGTTTTTTTATCAGCAGTGGATGAAGAGAGATCCAAATCTGCCTTTTGTTGGTCTTTCTCACCAAAATTTCAACCATGTGATCATTATCACCACTCCCCTTGGCTCTGCAAATTTTATACCACTATGTTTGAATGATTTGTCTTTTTGCTAGAATAATTAACAAAATGAATTGTATATTCAATAATATTAAACACTTTTTTGACTTCACAGATGCACACATATATGTATATTGTAAATTTGTAGAGAAATGTGTAATGTTGGATTCTGTAAAGTACATAGGAATACCTAGAAACTGTTATGTTAATGGTATGAATTTGATCCCGTTTTGTTGCATTACTGTGAGTTTCTATGCTTAATGTTATTTTTGGGGTTTCATCTTTTGAAACTGGTGTTCTGATAGTAGTTTCTTTAAAATTTTTTGTAGACTTTTAATTAATTGATTCCATTCCAATATAAAACATGGTAGATGGTAGGGGTAATTCTGGACATCATGAAGAAGCACCATCTTTATAACTTCTTGTATGTGAAAACTAATTTATATCTTATATATTCTCGGACAAGTGTTGGTTAAGTCAGAAAAATGTATAAATAAAACATATACACAAAAGAAAAAGGTACAACCTGTAAATAAAATAAATTGTGCTTGTAACAAGTAAGAAATAAATAAGGCAAACAAAGGAAGTCGAAATCAAAGATCATAAAATAGCTTGATTAAATTCTGCAGGTATGGAGAGGTTTGACTTATTTTCCTGGACGAAAAGCAAACTTTAAAAAATGTGTTTATTTTGGTTATGAGAAAGTAAGTTGAAGCAGCCTTGAAAATGAGTTTTTAATTGGTTGAAATGTGTTTTCTTTGTCTTAGATAGGCTGTTAAGCACAAGGTGCTATAACTTGATGATTTCCAGTCTGTTTTGCACTTTAGGTTTTGTAGCTTCCATATAAATGACTGCTGGTTTCGTTTATTCAGTAGCTTTCATAATCTTTATTTGGGTAATGGCAATGATTTTGTCAGTGACAGATGAATAACAAACAAATGCAAGACCCAATGAAGATTGTTTGGTCAATGTTGACTAAAAAATTAGTTTTCCCCCTTAGGATGATTATAACTATTTCTGTGTAATGGCAGATAAATATTTTGAGTGGATAAGTATTGTGTATGTGTTTATGTATATACATAAACAAAAATCAAGGATCTTACTTTAAGAATATTAGTATAAAAACATAGATCAGATCTCATTATCTTTCTTTATATTAAAATTGTGGGTACAAAACCTACTGAAGTGATTAAGCATTTAATAATTTATTCAGTGACCCCCATTTTCCAGTACTTAATGCCTGTCTGTTTAACAGACACTAACCCCCACAACAAAGGGTAATTTCAGAATATATATAATGCTTCAATTGAACAACATCTTTCTCAACATAGTTTCATAATCACCTCTCACTGGTACAAATGAAAGGGTATTTTATCCTAAGTTATTAATGTTCTCGCTTATAATTTGCTATAAACCAATTAGTGAAATTTCTGAAGGAAGTATACACCTTCATTTTACAGCATTTACACCCACTTTTTCATAGAGCAACTGTTCCCATTTCTCTAAATAATTCTTCTCAAGCAACTGTTCCCATTTCTTTACACAATGCTTCTTTGGCAACTGTTCCCATTTCTTTACACAATGCTTCTTTGACAACTGTTCTTATTTCTTTACACAATGCTTCTTTGGCAACTTTTCTCATTTATTTACATAGTGCCTTTTTTACCACTGTTTCCATTTCTCTAAACAATGCCTCTCTAGCAAATATTCCCATTTTTATACACAATGCCACTCTAGCAACTGTTCCTATTTCTTTATTGCTTTTACAGAAACTGTCTACACATTTTTTTGCACAGTTTCCTACAGCTATTGCCCCTATTTCTTCACAGAATGTTCACAGTTTTCTGTTGCATCATTTTTTTTTTTACTTTTGTATAGAATGAAAACTGTTCTTTTAGCATTTTTCTTAATTTATTTGCAGAAGACTTTTAGAACTTGGTCATAATGCTCTGTAGGAAACTCTCTCTCTCTCTCAGGGTTTTCATGCTTCCTGGATAGTCGTGGGAATAAAATCCTTTCCTGTAATATCCAGAAAAGTTATTGAAAATTGTTAAAAACTCCTGAAAGATCTTGGAAATTTGAAATAATACTTATTTTGATCACTGCATACAATAATAATGTGCAGACTATGCAAACATCACCAGAAGTCCAAGACACCCACATGTTAATGTGATGGTTATTTCCAGTCATGTGTTTTTTCACTTGGCCTGAGCTTCTAAGTGTAGGCCTAACTTTAGAAAAAATGTTTTAAAAGGGGCATGCTTCCACTTCTCTTAGTATTACCCTTATCATATTTCATATGTAATGTTATATGAGTCCACTTTTAGGTTAGTTGTTACATGCTCTTTAGTAACATTAACTGTATCTCCAAGTTCTTTTATTAAACATGTAGTTTTGAAATGCAGTTCTAGATTACATTAATAATGATTATTTTGAAATATCTTATTTAACTATCTATTTAATGTACAATCATATACATCTTTTAAACTTGTATGATGGGTTCACTAAAGTAAACTCAAATAGCCTACTATTTTTGTTTCTTATGCTCAAAAATATTTCTAAATAAAGATGTAACATAATTTTTGCTTATATTCCTTTTATGTGAGCAACATACTAAAATGCAAATGAAACGGTAAAAATGGTTATTATCCTTATAATTGTTTCAATTACTTTAATGGAATAATCAAATAGTTATAATCAGAAACACTAATTTCAATTAGTTGATTATTTTTGTGACAATCAATATAGTTTGAATTTCAATTAATCAATTAGTTAGCAAATCATAAACACTAGTTTCAGTTAATTGATTTGATTGCTATTTAGGTCAATTGATTAGTTTACTTGACAGTAACTAATGTAATCGTTGCTCATAGGTAACTTATTAAATTGCCCTGCTGTTTGGTGATCCTACTGCTACAAAATGGGTTGTTGAATTAAGAAAGGTGAAAGATATGTTTTTGATTGACATCAATTTCTTAAGAAACTCAAAGATAAATAATAGACTAGCCATATACTGTAATATATGGTTGTCCATTGGCATTACATGAAGGGGAACTTGTTTAGGCCTAATAATGATGATGAAAAGTCATATAACCTCTAGAACTTTTAAACATTCCTACAGAGAGGAGTGAGAACATAATTTTGTTTACTTTTTTATGAGCTGTAAATAAGATATCTTCTTTCAGCTCTATATCAGAACTCACTGTCTAAGCTTGACATACAGTATCTGGAAGCCAGCACAAAATGCTATTTACATGCAGATTTATGGATGCATGTCTATTTATCAGTGATGCTTAATGGTTACTAAATTTACAGTGTCTCTTTAGAGATAAAGACAAATGCAAAATATATAATGATGCATTTACTAATTTTAGGAAAAAATGTTACTCTGTTGAAATTTCTAAATGGTAACATTCAACACTTACATTAATGGGGGATATTCAGTCTCATTCCACTGAAATATTCTTATTGTATAATGCAACTAAAGATCATAAAATATTTGCTAATCTTTTAAGACCATTATGAAATATATCTATTCCTTGAGAAAATTCTGCTCATGTGTACAGTGTTCCTCAGAATTTGATTCTGTAGTCATGTAACAACTTCTATCAGAAGAGCTGCTAAAATGTTACAATAATAACTAGAGTTAATAAATAGCCTTAATTATGGATAACAGGCAAACTACAAAAAGCTTCTATGACCACTTGCCCCAGGTCATCAGTTTGGTACCCTTGCTGCTAATTTTTCTAGTTATTTTCCTGGAACTTCTGGAAGAATTTCCAATTTATTTGAAAGCATGCTTTTTCTTGCAGCATCCTTCTCATTTTCATACACTTTGTTCTAGCAAGATTTCCTCACATCTGTAAAGCGTACTCATAGAGTTGCTTCTGTCCTTTATTTTTTTACAAAGCACTTGTGCAACTTTACAATAAATATTCTCAATTTTCAACAATACTCAGAGTAAACATTTAATCAGTTCTACATAAATATAATGCCCTCATTTCACAGTAAATTGAGAGGTAACTTGCTAGAGTTTGTGTGCACAGCTGCCATCTAAGTTTCAAAGCAGGATCTTATTATATATTATATAAGGAAATTAAACTTCTAATAACTTAAAATATCTATATGGTAGTCTATTTTTTCTATAGCATCTAACAAGCATTGAGTTTAGCAGCTATGTCAAAAGCATGTACAATAAGAATGAGGTATGATATTTTTTAAGAAAGGATCTTTAGACTTTGATGTTTTTTTGTGTAGGGGAAGTGGTATAGTTTTATCTGATAAATTCAGTTTATATTAGTGCTAACAGAAGCTCTCTTCATCATCATTAATTTACTTTATCTTTAGAGGTATTTCAACATGTTGATCAACTTCTTGTTGGCAGTGATTGTAGGCAAAGATGTCATAGAACAAATTTAGAAAATGATAAACATTTGTAATACTTTCTAAAAATATTCATATATTTCATATTCTCATGAGTATTGATAAACTAAATCTAGCTTGTAAAACATGACAACCCTCATTTTCTGTGTATTTGACAAGGGAATACTTTTTCCCCACAGATGTTTTTAGTAGTTTTGCCAACAGGTTGACATATCAAAGTGTTTCACTAAAGTTTATGATGTTGTAAGAAAACAACCTATAAGATTACAGTGATTCAAATAAGCCCTTCTAGTTAAAGAAAATTGTGTACAGTAGTAATGAATCTAGAACCTTTTTATTGTTGTGCTCAGATTATTTTTTGCTGTTTAATGCTGTAGTTAAAAGACTGATTCTGTGCTTTTGCTGCCTTTTCATGTAGGATGATTCAAAAACCCATAACGTAGAGATTGAAGTGGATGAGCTTTTAGATATGGAAAGTGATGTCTCTAGAAAACAGTGGCTTCAAGTAAGTAGAACTTGTAGTATAACATGGTAATAAATTTTAGACTTGTTCAGCTCTGGTGAGGAGAGTGAGGCAGAGCTGAGTATGAAAATTGGTTACAGGCATTTTTCACATATGCATTATACATATTAAGCTATACTGGTGCAGTAACTGTCCAATATCAAGGAAAACTTTGTCCGTCTGTGGACACATCTCCTCTAAACGAGTTGATCGACCTAGACCAAACTTAGCATTGTAACTTAGTAGTCCAAAAGCACAACAAAATTCATGTCAAGCTTTCCCATGTATTGAAAAATAAAAATATTTTATAGAATAACCCCTGTATTGTTACTGCAGTAGCTATTGTAAATAGTTGAATTTCAACAAAACAAAACACAACAAAATTCTATAAGTGAAAGATTGTAAATAAATTTTTCAGTATTTTGGCTTGTTTCCCATAATAACCAAAATATACAGTAATAAAATATCCAGCTGCAATGTGAAGAATAAAGATATTGCTGCTGTTTAAGTTTCCTGCTCTTTTCTGATTGACACTGTTTACCTTCCAGTTTATACTAGTGTTAGAATAAGGGCTTAAGCCTTAATTAGAGAACTATTTCATAATTAAAGTATTGTGAAGATATTTCTTACTTCTTAATGTAGAATGTAGTTTTCCATAGAAGCAAATTTCAAGATTATTATTCATTTTAATGCATTAAATGCACCAAATTCAGACAGTAGAAATCTTGACCACATCTCTACTGTGAAATGGGCTGCTTTGAACAAGAAGTGATGCAACTGCTTTGCCATTTTTGCCATATTTCTCAACTCAACTGCTACACTTCCTCACTTCCCCTGTTTTACAAAAACTAATGAAGATCTTCGCAGAGATTTTGCTCATTTGTAGCCAATTTGTGCATGTTTTCAAGAGAGAAAAAAAGGAGGAGGAGTGCAGTCTCCTTAAAATAACCTGCAAAACTTTTAAGTTAATACATTTAAAGTGCATTACAAGAACTTCAAAAAGAAAGCCCACTATAGACTGAGAGTTCAGTTTTACTTGTAGACTTTCACCAGATCTGTTGGGCTTTCACCAAGTACTACATTTAAAAAAGTAAATCAATAAAGAGATAATCAAACCCTAACGTACAATCCTTGTGAAAGTGGTGTTCTTGTTGAGTCAGAGAGGAGAATACTATTATTTAAAATTGTTTTATATTATAAAGAAATAGTTGTTGCACATCATAGTTATTTTTCTAATTGTCTGAATCTTGAATACCAAAAATATGAAATGTTTTTATGGATTTATGTTTGTGGTGTTATTCAATAGATGGCGACACATTTCCTAAGCCTCAATCACCACTTCTGGCATTGAGATCTTGTATTTCAGCACAACAGATGGCACTATTGTATTTATTATTTCTATCACATACATAGATTGCCCGGCATGGGATGTGGTTAGGGAGTTCGACCCCGCAATCTGCGGGTCGCGGGTTCGAATGTCCGTTCCCCCAAACATGCTCGCCCTTTCAGCCACAGGGGCATTATAATGTACGGTCAATCCCACTATTCGTTGGTAAAAGTAGCCCAAGAGTTGGCGGTGGGTGATGATGACTAGCTGCCTTCCTTCTAGTCCTACACTGCTAAATTAGGGACGGCTAGCGTGTGGCTTTGCGCGAAATTCTAAAACAAAAACATGCATAGATAGATAGATATATAGACGGCCACACCATTGCTCCATTTTAGTAAGATTTTTGTTCAATTTCAATTAAGAAGCCGGTAAAGTGCAGTTGCAATAAACAGGATTCCACAGTATTAAATAAATTCGCAAATGTTCAGAAAAAAGTGTACTTGAACTGGATAATGTTTTTTTTTTTCAATTTTCTGTTGTATTGTCAAGGTATACTTGGGGCATTGTAAATTGTCTTAAATTGATATATTTTCCTGCTGCAGCATTTCCTTTTCAAAATGTTATATTTAATGCAGATAATTTAGTTATTTCCATAAGAACCGACTGCATTTAGACCACTTCTACCACGAATTGAGCAAATTCAGATTTTTTTTAAACTTGCAATTTTGTATTTATAAGTATAAGATTACTCACAACAATGCATTTATCCAGGTTGTACAACTTTTATGTATATCGCACAAATAAATGTAGTTTGGAGGCCAACAAGTTTTTATAGCAAAATATACCATTGGTCGATTATCTTAATCATGTAGAGGTTTGAATGCGAAAGACATTATCGGATTATTTTGGCCAAACCAAAAGTGCAACAAAGGTTTGTGTAAAGAAAACTGTCATCAATATACACACACACTAGTATAATTTTTTGTACATGAAAGGAATGATTGGAACCCCACACGGAAGAGTTCTGTGAAAGAATTAGAGCGATAAGATTTATCATTTTTTCTGTACGCTTGTCTGGCAACTTACGTACTTAGATGAAAATTTGTTGAAATAGTGAAATTTTGATTCACTCCATAAACTCGTATATAGCGATTTAGGCGGCTTTATAAGTACAATCAACCTTAGGTTTGCTCATCCAATACTGTGAAATAGTCATTGTTAATATCTAGAAATTTTAAAGGTTGTTTCAAACACGCGATTTTTATGGACGCCATTTTGTTTTGTCATGAGGATACCATTAAGTACTACCGTACTTAAAGATTAGACAAGTTATCCGGTGTAGCACTAAAAACTCTAGGCAGTAGATGTCCAAGGCCACATTAACCTAATTTTATCACCCAAATCTTGACCCATAACGTCTCAGCAGAAATTGTTGAAGTGTACCCGATTTATCTATTTAATTAAACGTTGTCTTCCTCAAGTGGCTCCGTGTTAAGTGAAAGATTGCACAAATCTATCGAAATTTCACACGTACCAGAACATATTTTTGTAATTACGTCATATAATCTAAAAAGTGCGGTTTAAACGCCGAAAGAAGATGAAGCACCCAAAAACAATAGGCTCAAAGTTTATGATAAAAATTCTATTACAGTGTTTTAAACCTAAACATTAATTTTAAGACTAATGGAAATATGTTTGGAAGAAAGAAAGAAAAATAAAATGTGTTTTATCCAAAAAATTACTAATAAAGTGAAAAACTTCACGAAAATCTGATAAAAACTTGGATGTTTTTTAAAATATGTTTGGAAGAAAGAAAGAAAAATAAAATGTGTTTTATCCAAAAAATTACTAATAAAGTGAAAAACTTCACGAAAATCTAATAAAAACTTGGATGTTTTTTAAAATTCACCGAGCACTTCGAAATGTCTATGTCAAGCTAATAATATGCGTAAATTTAAACGTAAAATGATCTGAAAGAGTGGAATTCAAGTCAGCTCTCGTGAACGTTCGAAGTATTTTGTATATGAGACAACTATATCGGGGACACATTTTTCTTGCTCTGCGACTCAAACTGACAGTGTTACCAAAAGACAACTGGATTATATATATATTAGATGATATATTTACACATTATAAAGATTATATAATTATTATTGGTGGATTTGTTTAGTTAGTAAGTGATTTTTATCGTTGATTTTAGCCCTATTTGGCATAATATGTCGTTCTCGAAACTTAGTATAAAATTAAAACCAATGTTTTCATTGGATGTGGAATCCATAAAAATCGGCATTTAAACTGTAACTTTTCTTTCTCGGGTGTGTGTGTGTGTGTGTGTTTGTTGTGCTAGTTTCAGTACAAGAACTGGAAGAAAATATTACTTGTCAAAAATAAACAAAGATGGTTGGACAACAGTAAAATTGTTTTGAAATGATGTAAACGTTTCAGGCCAGGACCTTCATCAGGTAGTGCCTTAAATCGCTATGAAAACTAAATAAGAAACAAATTCGAACAGAATAAAGAAACGAAACATATACACTGCATCGCGTGTACTTTAAAACGCTGTTGTGTAGGCGAAACAATACAATAAAATCCGGATAAAATTATACACAATAAATTGATGAAAAAATTCAAGGTAATTCGAAATAACGAAAGAAAATACAGCGATTTTCTTTTCTTTAGGTACTGATGCATTAGTTGGGAAAAAAAAGGAAGAAACGAGGGAACATAGGGCATTGGTATAAAGTTTAGGTCATTACTAAACGGCCACAAAAACAACAATTAATCAGAAGGAAACATTGATTTTAATTTTTATCCTGATGGGTAAAACGTTCCCTGGATATAGATAAGGCATGCTAGGAACGTTCAGCTGGCGTAGACCTTAAGACATCATGTTTGAGATGTGAAGGATCGTATCATCGCAAAAATGCCGAGCCACTGGTTCATTTGTGTTACCATTAATAATGTTTTTTGTGTTCACGAAATCTCACTAACTTTGCAACCTGTCTCACCCATACAATAAGTGTTGCAAAGACCACAAGTTAGTAGTAGATAATAGATTCAGATAGCCATGTGACAAGCTTTTTCATCTGGTGTTTATTTGTAAATTGTAATTTCTAGAGTTTAAATTTATAAATGAAGCCCAAGCAGATAAACGTTTAAAATTTTTAACGGTAAAGAATTAATCTTAATTAAACTTTTAAAGGGAGACAATCTGTAAGTTTTTAGTGTTTGACAGTGTAGCAGTATCAGTATAATTTTTTATAAATTTCTGTGGTCAGACAGACTGTAGTTTTTTGAGAAATTTAGACAAACATTAATTGCTCACAATTTTTAACTTTTTTCCTAAAGTTTATGATCGTATTCATTACTTTTTTGTTGGGTTAAGTTTATTCTCTAATGCTAGATATTTCAAAATAGAATGAAAGACTCCAGGAGATGCATTCTTATTCCCTCGAAATTGCTGAAAATCATTTTTGGGTGAAGGGTTTTGCCTCCAATCCCTCTACTAGGGTGCTTTCTTGAACCAGCAAGGTGGCCTAGGTGGGCCCCTTGACTTCTCCAACCATTTAACATCTTCAATTTTCACTTGGGAATTTTTTTTATTAAATGTTAGAGAGAACCATGGGCAACTTTAGACTAATATATTGTTGCTATGAATAGACATTTATGGATGTAAGAAATACCTGTTGGCTGAAAGTTTGGCTACAAAAAAGATCACACACTGGTAGACTGTGTAATGGGTTATCACAAATAGGGACAGCAGGTGTAAACAAGGTTTGAGGGCATGATCACAACTAATATGATTGTGTTTTTTTTCTAAAGTATAGTCAGGAAGGTCAAATTTATATACTGCTTAAGCAGTCTTGTGGAAAACCTCATCTCACCAGGAAGCACAAAACAAATACAGCTTAACACTATCTGTTATCCCTCACTCTATGCAGATTTCGAGAGAAAGAAGTACTCCCTGTGAGGCAACAGTGGCCATGAAGTTGGTTCCACTGTTTGGGCAGGTCCAACTCACTATACTTATGCAGATGGAAAATTCATGTTCAGTCCATGCACATCTCCAGTGTTCACCCCTTCACAAATCCCTCCCCTTTTTTTCTTCTAGTGGAGTAACAGGAGAACACTTGCTTACCCATTCCCAAGCCACTGGGGTGCTCAAGTATGGAGAGTTCCCCTTCAGGTCAGTGTAATATAACTATTATAAGACTAGGGAGGGGGATCTTTTGATTGGAAGTATGGTTGTGGTGTTGCCTGGAAGTGTAGCACAGGCCACCTCACTACAGTACGAACCAAGCAATTCCTGGTTGCTAGGCCAGCAGAATCCATGGAGGGGTCTTGTGTTAACCTAATATTTCACCTAATTCTCATGTATTGTATGGCCTAGCCATGCTACATTTTCTTCTTCACCTAACTGTCTGAGATATAATTGCCAGTTGAGCAGTCTTATATTCTGCCCACCTATATGTCCCTTTAGCACAACACAGAAGGTTCTTTTGGCAGTAACTTTTACTCAACCACTTTTAAAGGGGGAGGAGAAAGGATGCAGTCTCTCACCAGTAATGTTCCACTAGCCTCTTCTCGTAGTGGTTGACATGTTCCATTAGTTTTCTCATTCTTATGCTATAATTTCAGTAATTAATTCATCTTTTTCATTTCTCTATCTGCACCAATCCCTCCACCATATTGTCAATGCAGGATTCTAGCCATCTGTTCTGTGGAGAGATAAGTAGCATTTCGGAAATTAGAATTTTCTTTACCTTAAAATGTATTTCAGATAGGTACTTTCCTCTCCACAGAACCTCCAACCATTTCTTCCTACTCCCAGTGTGTTTCTTTTGCCTCATCAAGAATTAGCCTTTGTTGAAATGCTAGTGCTTTTAAAGTTCACTGTTCATGGAGTATGTGTCACCTTGCAGTTGGTGGAGGGCTATAGTCCAATGATGATTACATCATAGGCTTTCTTAATACACATTAGTTCTTGTAGGGGTGGGAGTTTTGTTCAAGGCTTGTCAGTAGCATGATGTTGTAGCTATCTCTTCTATAGAGGGGTGAGTACTTATCTGAAATACAGTTATCAGATAAGGAAAATGTTAACTTCACATGTATAACAAAATTATGTAAGTTAAGGCATTAAATTATAATGTAACACTAAATGTAGCTTTCAAAAATGTAATTTTTAGATTCCTACATATTATGAATATAAGTATTTAATTGTCATCAGTTTTGTTTGTGGTGACAAGAGAATGAAAAATATCTAAAGAACGTATGTATAGAACTTTTTGATATAATATATGAGTATATAAAAGATAACACAGAAGGCTTCATTTTTTAACAGTATCATAACTGTGGTAAAATGCTGCTTCTTGAGTCTTAAGACAAAAATTATTATGATAAAATAATTATGAAAAGTTTGTTTTTTTTTCAGGCAAAGCTTGTTGGTGCCAAGGCTTCCAGAGACACTGTTGAGGTAATTCCTATTATATATATTTCATTGACTGATGACTTTTGTTAAGTACACAGCAATACCCACAAAATTGGGCTAGCTTCTTTTCCTCATAAAAAGTTTGGAATGGGGGAGGGGGCTTGCATTGAGTCAATCAGTGGGTCTAGGGTAGGTGAGTAAATATTTAGTTGACCTACCTCTCTCTTTTTCTTTTTCATATGCATGTGTGCTTGTCAGTACCAAAGACTTTAAGATTAACTATTCATGAAATATCATCATTCAAAATACAAGTAATTTTACACAGGTTAATTGGTCTTGTCAGTGCTTATGAAAATTATGGTATTTCAGTATATAATCCCACATTTATTGCCCCGTATAAGCAGATACTTGTTATTTATCCAAATACCCAACAGAAAACAAACATTTTATTAAAATAATAACAGTACATTATTTCAAAATACTGTTTATCCAACATAAATATTTAGGAAAACAGTAAGCTCTTTAAATAACACACCTCAATATTGAACTGGGTCGAGCAAACATAAAAAAATAAGTCTTACCATGTATAATGCATACGCTAGCAAAGCATGATCTGTTATTGGTAACTTGTGGGTTACAACATAAACAACATATTTTAAATATGGTCATCTTGAAAGACTTATGCATTTGTGTAAAATAATCCAAGAGCTAAGAGTTGTGAATGCTTGGAGCTTCATGCATATATTTTGTCATACTATTTAACCAAATGTGCACTGACTCAGTCCATTGGACCAGCCACATACTGGAGAAAGAACATTGATTATAATTCCAAATTTACATGAAATCTGGCAAAATTTTAGTAAAATATACGAGTCTGTTGTACACAGAAAATCAGATGAGTTACAAAAGTATTTGTACTCAAGACATGCCTGCAAATTGACTATGTCAGTATGACTCGGACTCTGACAACGTGGAGTGCAAGTGATGTGATGCTCGTGTGAAGAATAAAAATACTTTTGTTCATTATAAAATTTGAATATTGTATTTGCATAACCTCTAAACTGCATATCAACAGTTTTTTTCAGTATCCCTGTATATTGTATCTTGTATTTATGCTCCTTTTCCATGAACTTTCACTAAATCAGCAAAGTATGCTAAAATGAATAGTTAATACTAGAAATAAGCCACCTTATAACACCAAAATATTGTTTTTATTTAATTAAACACTCAACGTTTCTTTTTACAGCTTCTTATAAAATCATTTATTTGTAGTATTAATATGACTTCTATACACCAGTATGCACTACAGAAATAAGATAAATAGTTGATAACTGTGACATTAAATACATAATACTGTGCTGAAAGGCACTCTGGAAAAGGCACTCTTTGACTTTCACCCATGCTCATAGAGTTAATAAAGTTGGATTTAAATAATAGTCTACAGATCCTTCAATTGTTTTGACACAGAAATCAGTGACATAAAAATTAAGTTAGTAAATTCACATATGCTAGATTTTTTTTATATAGTTAAGCTTTTGCTTACACCTGACTGTCATGATATAAAAGACTGTTTAGTTTAGATATTTTATTATTAATTTCTTTTTGTGAGTGAATATCTTATTATTGTTTAGTTTTTGTTACAATAAGAGTTAAAAGCAGATGATTACAGGAAGTTTTGTTTGTAATTCATTGATGTTTAGACTATCGAATGCCATGTGCAATATACTGATGTCGAGAATATAGAAGGCAGACAGACAATTGAGTGATAAAGATATAAATAGCATGTAGAAACGGAGATAACAAAAATAATTTATTCTGTCAAAGTGTTGTTCTAAAGTAATTGAATCAGACTGAGTGCACTTTGACAAAAGGAACAGAGGATCTTCAGAAGAAAGAAGACCAAATGATTATGGTAACTCGTGCCACAATTGTAATGTAAGTGAAACACACACAGGATACTAGTGCAATAGTAATAGAGAAGATGGTTCAGCTTGCCAACTGAAATTCTAGAGTAATTGAATAGGCCTAAGTGGATTTTTGACAAGAATGAGAAAACTACATATAAATAGTTTCTATGATATGTCTATAATCTCTATAGTGTGAAAGAATTTGTTGTACATACGTTTAACTTGTTCTGAATATATATATTATTTTGAAAACAAGTGAAGTGAGTGCTGTTTACTTATCATTGAATTTATTGCTAACAAGTTGAAGACACCTACTGTAGAAGAATCCTAAGAAGACAAATATAGTTAAAACTGCATTGGTGATTAAAATATCAAAATTAAGTAATAGGTTGAACAATCGCCAAGTTTTTATATATTTTTATTTATAGAAGGATGATGTTTCGAGCTAGCACTCTTCATCAGATCATACAGTTTACAACAAAGGCACATGTGTAGAATTCAGAGAACATGTGTGTGTAGTATTTGGAATGTTGAGCGTGATCTATTGAACATTTTTTTGCAAACTAAGACTGAAAACCCATTTTTCCAAAATCTCAGAAACCTATTCTTCTAAAATTACTCCTCCCTGTGATCTCTTCTCTAAATTTTGTTCAAAACACTCCTCGTGGATGCCATCCTCCAGTGAGTTCATCACACTTGGTTACTTCATTCGTAAGTGTAGGAATGAAATCAACGAGTTAGATTTAATCCTGAAGACTAAATCTAAAAATATATCTCATGATGAACAATTAGCTTTAAATAGTCTGCAACAAAGAGATGACATTATTATAAAACAAGCTGACAAAGATGGAGCCTTAGTAGTTTGGCATAAGGATTTATATATAATTGAAGCTTTGAGGCAACTTAACAATAGTATTTTCTACACCCCTTTTTCAAGACAACCCAATTTCTGACTTCAACAACCTAATAACATCTACAATTCAAGATATGATTGATACTGAC
>NW_013669396.1:33176-56109 GCF_000517525.1 Limulus polyphemus
CACACACACACACACACACACACACACACACACACACACACACACACACACACACACACACACACATATTGTGTAGTCTAATACAAGGGCAAGAACATGATTACATTTTTTCAGCTTTGCATAATGTCTTTTTCTCAGATATTAAATTACAAGTGATAATTAGTAGTGTTTTTACCATAAAAAGATTTTCTCCAAAATACAGCAAAATACTTAAAATGTTTCATTTCATATGATAATTATTTTACTTTTTCCTGTAGTGCCAAACCTGGTGCTGTAACCTTTTCCATGAACAGAGTTGTTTGTTTCTCCTGTTATTAAAGAAAAGGCATGAAAGTTATTTTTAGAACACAGTGTTAAACCTACCCTTACAGATTTAATGGTGTTGTATTTAAAATTTGGTTATTGTTGATATGAATATTTATTTTGTTTCTGAATTTTGTAAAGTTTATTTTAGCATAAGGTTTAACTTTGACATTGTCAAAATTTCAGACACACAAGTAATTTTATATTTAAAATCCGCTACCATTGATCAAACAATTAAGACATATAAAGTTGTTCTCAGTATTTTGAAATTTAGTCTTGTATATTAGTACATACTGAAAGTAGACAAGTAAAAGTTAAACCACCTCAACACTAGTCCTTTATTTTAAGTTAGATTTTAGCAGAATAAAGGGTATACAATGTTTACAGCTACAGTAGCTTGATTTTACTGCACTTAGCAGTTTTGTTATATTTTTGAAGGTGCTAGTTTTTAGGTGCATCAAGCCTTCCAATGTGTTTAAATGTAAAGAAACAAGGACTGAGTTGTATGTGTGTATTTCTTACATGTTTTGTAATGTACTGCCAAGAAATTAATTTTAGAAATTACATTTAGTAATAGTATCACAATAATTGAATATTTTAAACTTGATTAATTTGTTATTTTAGAATTTATGCTAGTCTTGATTGTTCTGGTAGATTCCCAAAATTTTTTAGTCCCACCTCCCATTTTGAGAGCATCAAAGTAAGAAAAAGCTAATTGTAGTTGACTTCATATAGTGTGAATAATTGTGTGGTTTCTTGACAGAAACAACCAAGCAATTTTACAGAAATAATTTAAATATATCAGTCACTGTGAGTAGGTGTTTGTCAAGGCAGCAGTTTCAGGCATGTTCTCAAATCTTGGGATGTCTCCTAAAGATTATAAAAGTTAAAAATATATTGTGCTGTAATAAGTATTTTGGGAGAAAAATTTTTGTTTTGAGAAACATTTCATTATATACTTTTGTAAGTTACCTAAAAAAATAATAATCAGAAGTCAAGTGTTACTTCTGAAGTAATTTGGTTTTCTATTATTACTACTCTGGACTTAATTTCTGGTATTCATGTTTATAATTGTAACCACCTCATTTGATTATAATTTTGGTCTTCCATCTGTTAGCTTCCACTTGAATGTTAGTTTTATGCTTTTTGTTACAAAGATCCCTGTCTAATTTCAAATCATTTCATACCTCACTTGATTTTTGCTAGTAATTAAGCTTCTGTTTTAATTTTTTTACTCCTCCGATCTGTATAAGAAAGTTATCTCTAAGTTTTGTTCAGCTTTCAGTTATAAAGTATGATAATTTTGATTACCCAAACATTTTTTTGTATTGTCTTTTAGCTACCATTTAAAATATTTGTTTTGAAACTTGCTTGAAGTCTCAGTATCTTCTACTTTCAGGCTCAGTTTATATAAACCTTTCTCTTTAGCATATTTTTAACAAGATAATCTTCCACCACATTTTTTTTACCTAATCTCTAAAACTTCCTAAATACTGCCAATAGTTTTAGATATTTGTGTACTTGAAATGTATTTCATCATTGTCACTCTCTCTTTTCTCTTGCGTTTTGGGAAAGGTGTAATTATGTAAGGCTGATAAAAACTAAAGGTAGAATAGAAATCTTTTACAGCCCTAGACTTAAGATGGGATAGAATACTGTTATTGCCCTATATGTAAGATAGAATAGAACCCTCTTATAGTCTTGAAATAGAATAACAACCTACTTACAATTCTAGATTTGACTTAAAACATTTGATAAAGTATAGAATGTAAGTGAGTAGTTTATAAAGTTCTTAACAATGAAATAGACACAAGCTTTCAGTGTATTAATATGAACCTTGCTTGTCAATATAAAAACTTTTGTAATCACTTGTATGTGTATATAGCTACACAACACCTGCAGTTTTGCTGGCAAAATTGTATGTGAATTGTCATATCTGCACAGTAGCTAAAACAAACATTGTTAAACTAATTTATTTTGTGCTTATTGTACTTAATAAACATTATGTAAAACTGCTATGTGTTGTTTTCTATGAACAGTTCAGAGTTTGTTTTTCATTTCTGTAAGTTGTGTAGCTATGACCATTTGTAACAGTAGTAAAATCAAATGTATATGGAAAAAATGTTGACACTGAGGAAATTGATTTATTTATATGCCAGATAAATTTATTCTTTAATGTCATTATGACATAAAAAATTTACATCATATAAAAGCCAGTAATCATGCACTGACTTATGTTTTTTAACCTTAATTTATTGCTTTAAGAACATAAAAAATGATGCATCAAATATGATGTTATAATGTTTTTATTTTTGTTATGGTAATTTAGTTTTTTAATCAGTTAATTTTAATGTCATATTTGGACTTCAATCAATTAGAATAATGAATGTTAAAAACTGGTAGGTGGCTGATTTGCTATGAAAGTAATTATGGAAATTGGATATTTAAGTCCTTATCCATACCAATTAAAAATTGCTAAAATGTTAAAAAATACTTCAAAAATAACACAATGTTTCAATCCGAGGATAAAAAATTAACTTTTCCAAATGTTGAGTTTCACATTTACTTTTTTAGTCATTTTATTAATTTGATCATTGTGATTCTTCAAATTTTAAATTCTTAATATGTTTACTTTGTAATACTTCATTGTTAAGTTGTTTTAGTTTCTACAAACACATGTAGGTTATGGGGTTAAAATGTGCAATGAACTGATTATTCTAGGGTGAGACAACATTATGGCAGAATCAGTCCATTAGAAATTTCAACGTTATAAAAGTCTTTGCAGCCAATATACCAATGAAACAAACATATAGTTGTTAATTACAAAATTTTCTCATAAAATACCTAAAATAAACTTCTGTACCTCAGCTGCTTCTGTGACAGTTGTGCTAAAATTAGTCAGTCCAGAGTGCATGTAAAACTTGTTCTGGAAAGATATCTTGCAGCTTAAAAAAGGTGTCTGCATGTTCACATGTGTGCACTTGTGTAAGCACTGTATTTCCATCCACATTTAATATGAAGCTCAAAATGAACTATCTTCATTTTTGACACTTTTTTGTGGCATTATCTTTCACCTTTACTAATAGCTTAAAATGTTTTTTATACATTATATAATGAAACTGTGGTTGTTGAAAATTTTTAATATTGTAATTCTTGCAAATGTTAACTTTTAGTTGCATTACATTTTATCTCAGCAATGTATTGATGTACATGGTTTTATGTGGTATATAGTTCTAGATAAAATTGTATGTAACATAGCACAAAATGTTTTTAAAGAGTGCAAGTTTTTAGCAGTAAAACATCAAAAATGCTAGAAGGTGTAGTGTTTTTGAAAACTTGCACATCAAGTGCAACATTAGTGATTGATTCTTTCGAATTTAAAAATCATGGGAGTGACAAAATTTCCTGGAACAATTTAAGCTACTGCACTGTGATTATGCTACATGGAAGAAAGTGTGTGTGAAATTAGCCTTTCCTATTCATAACCAGAATTGTAATAGAGTAGCACTATATGATTACACATAGTTTTGAAACTTTTTATAATTCAAACACATCATGATCCCTAGTAGAAACAGCTCATATATGTTATAGTTTAAGCTCTACTATTGGTCACAACACATTTAAAGCACCACTTATGAATAAATGTATTTCATTAAAATTTTGGATGCAGCTCTATGATAGTAAAAGGAGTACATTAGTATTAGTAACAAATATTAAACATAGATGTGGAATCAGTTCTGTAATACATTTTAGTCATGATAAATAAAGTGTAACTGTTGCAGAGTTTCTAGTATATCTTTTTAAATCCTTATTTTACAGAAAGTTACAAATCTCATATCATACAGCCATACCTGTGGAGAAAGATTGCATCCAAAAGAAGTCAAATACATGCCCATGTACTGCCATATCATCATGTATGACAAATATTTTTTTTATGAGTTAACATACTTCTCAAAATTAGAAAATTTTTCACTTTTGTGAAAAAACAAACAGGATTATAGTTAACATTGCATACTTCTGTGATTCGTGTTATATACACTAAATATTCACTCATTAGGGGTTTTATTGAGATTTCGAAGAAAGAACTCTCCATTTCTTTGATTTCCATTTTATTTGTGGATGAACCTGAGCCTGATTTAATACATAGATATTTAACTTCTACAAAACCAATCATTACTAAGACCATTCAATAATTTGTTTTAACAACTAAGCCAGAAATATAGGTATAGAACTTTTGTAATTATCTCATATAATTACTTTAATATTTGGACTGCTGTAAGTGGAACATTTCAAATATCAGGACTATTTAATCTTGTATCTCCATAACAGATTCAAGATGTAGTGATTAAAATTGAAAATAAGTAAATTGGTACATCAGAGTTATTTAGGAGGAACATGTTTTGATAAGGTTACATACAATGTATTACAAAATTGAAGTTTTAAATTTATATTACAAATGAATATAAAAATAAAATTATTACCAAAGTCTGAAAGAAAACTCAAATGGGTGGAGTTGTGCATGTTAGGAAAGATGATTTGTTACCATGTATCAAACTTTCATGTGGAAACTAAAAAGGAACTTACTATCAAGTAATATTCTTACTTAATTGGTGCAGTGCTGTACCAAAAATAACAAATGTTCTTTTTTTTAAAAGCTACAAACAGTGAGAACAGTACAAATATAAAAAATAAAATATCTGTGTTTCTACAGTACCATTACCAGATACTAATTTGTTAGTTGACTTCAACTTCCAGAATACTGCTATGCCAAACCTGTCACCCAATGATTAGTCTATGGACAACAATGTTCTCAAGACAAATACTACACAAGATACTTTCATTAAATTCTTAGTTGACATCATCTCCTTCAAAATCATTGAACTTAACTGTTTTTGAAAGAACATTACACAACTTTCAGCACCTTAACTCTTTTCTCCACTAGTTATAACAAAACTTTAAAAGCATCGTACAGTAATACTGCGTTTAGTACTCAGGAAGTATTCCTCAGAACAGAGCTCTAAACAGGGTCATTTCAACATTACATATATGGAGATATGTAACTGAAGGCATTGTTTCTTACCTGTGAATGATGTACAAGTGCTTTATTTAGGTAAATTTGATGTAAATTACTCACTATAATATTGTCATCACTGGAAAAAAGCAAATTTTTTATTAGCCTTTAAACTTGTTTGGTTACAGAGCCATCAAATAGGTGAGCGTGGCAGGAGGGGTTTGATTTTCTGTCACATCCTCTCTTTCAGGATTTATCAATACATGTAGTTCTCTCTTACATTTATGGACTATATTGGTTATGACCAATAGACAGGCAATGTTTTTGTCTATTAAATGTCGTTTTATATGACATTTTCTGTACAGAGAATTGTAGATCGCTTTTTAAGAAAATGTTTTTTTTCCCACGGGAGTGATGTTTTATAGATGGATGACGTTTTAATGATTCATTTTGCGTCACTAGAAATGCCAGAAAAATTGTGATAGTTACCATACGTTGGCTGCTTTTTGCATGTTATTATTCTATGTTGCATTATTTTATTAAATAAAAATTATTTAGTTCGTTACTACCATTAGTATGAAAAAGTAGTGTTCAGAGAGTTATGGATTTTCATACTTTTTTCTTTCTCCCAAAAAAAAAATTCTCAAAGAGACAAGAGCTCTATAAAGAATCAGCTTAATGGCAGGGTGGTGCTAAGCAGGGTCTTATTGTATTTTCAGCTGTAGTAATATTAGCTGTCACCAACTTCACAGTCGTTATGAAAATTCCTTAACAGTTAATAAATTTGTTTAGCTGTAGCAATACTAGTTGTCACTAACTTGTTCAAGATAATTACATAAACTCTTTCTTATGGATTCACCAGTTTTACACATTTTTCTATATTTATTACAAATCGTAATGAGTTCACTAATTTTCATAAACTTTAAGATCATATTAAATATAAACTCCGCTATACATTCACTGGTTTTTAAGTCACAATATTATTACATCTGTTTATTCACTAGCTTACATACTGTAGTAAACAAGATAATTGGTTGAATTTCCATATATCAGAGAAAATCTATTTTCAGCACAAATTATGAAAAAACACCAACATTGTCACTATCAATAGTAAATTACATCAATAATAATCATCGGGAAATACCTTCACACTCTTCCTTCCAAATTAAACTGCAATTACCTGAAATCTTATATCAGTTCACTGGAGTTGGAAAAATAAGCATTACGTAAAAGTGAAACAAAAAATCCATTAGTGAAATGCTTCAAACCCAATACGAAAATGAGGTTTAATGGCAAAACTTCGGTCAATACATTTTCTATATTTTAATAACATTGTTTCCTAAGATTTCTGCACATATATTTATTGTAAGAAACATCACTCTGAAATCATACATGTTTTTAATAAGATTATATACAAATAGGTGGTAAAAAAAAGAAAGAGATTACAATATGTTATACACATAATACTCATTGTTTTATATCTTTATTATTATTATTAAAATTTACAACACTGATCAACTAACACTAAAAGTACACCTAACAAAGCCAATCTTGTACCACTAAAGTCATGTGGAAAGCTACATCTTAAACTTTTTTAAGGTTTGGAAGCATGTTTTCATTATATATCAACCCAGCATGTTACTTATCTGAATATTTACTAATTAAACACTTTGATTCTTAGCATATTTTTTGCAACTACTGAGTTCATTACAAATAGTTCTGTTTTATGATGCTGTAGGTTTTTAGTATCAATCACAGCTACAGAATAACAATACTTTTTCATTAACTTGTACACAACTTTGAATTCACTGTTTTCTTAGTAAATCTTAAACAACAAGATATGAGTTATCACAGAAAAGAAATTAGTCCAAGAACAAAGATTTCCTAAATAGCAATTAGGTACATTTTAAAAATACTTTTACATCAAAGGTAATTTGAACTAGATGAATACCATAAGCACTCATAAAATTCTGTTATATTTTCCATCTGAAACATTAAACTCCTTACATCATAATATCTGATGATTTATTAATATTTCTAGTTTTTGGTTTGACATGTGTTTCCTGCAATTCTTGAGTATCTTGGAGTTTTACATGTTACTACTATTAATAAAACATTATACTTTACAAGAAACAAGTCTAACCTCCAAATCCAAAAACCATAACATAATTTAAAGAATGTAAAGTACATTTTGGGATACAAGTCTTGTATGGAAGCTGAGATGTACATTACAAAGAAACAATACACAAAACTTGCATAGTCATATCCTTGAGACCTACATCAGCAACAGTAAGAAACAATATTGACAACGTTCATTTCAAAGCACCACTTGATCTTCCTATGATAAACATTATCATTCAATCTGTAGAGAAGCAGCAGCATAGCTTACTGAAGAGTCGTGCATGTTAAGACACTGGCTCGATTGGGCATAACGAAGAAACTTTAGGGAAATCTTGTGGCCATTACTAGTAGTCTGTTGAAGGATGTGAACTGCCTGAAAATTCATTAGGAAAAATATTTATGACCCAAAAGAATATGATTATCAAGGTTGAATTAAAAAAAAGTAAAACAGTTATGTGAAAAATGGCACTGATTTAGTACAAAATGTTTTGGTATTTCAAAATCAATAAATAAATTAATACTTCAAAATTCTTGATTTCTACTTGAATATAAAATAATATGCATATGTGAAGAAAATATAAGAGAACAGTTGGTACTTTGAAAATACAACTAATCAAAAAGTGCATTTTGAAACTTTTCTGAGATGGTAACATTAAATATTTTTATATAGCTGTTTGTTTCAATTTTGTAAGACTATAAATAAACCTTTGAAGCTTATGTGATAGTTATTTTGTAATGTTTAAATTTCATGAAATGATCTAAATTACAACTATCATTAAAAATAGATCTGATCTTATGCCAATAGACTTGTAATTCATGTTTGTTTCAAACTGGATGATGTATGGTACTCCACCTCTGTAGAAGGTCCATAATGTCCTAAAGACATGTACAGTACTAAGTTGCAAAAAATATTTTTTTTTTTCTCTAAGTCTGTCAGCATAAAGAAACTTTGTAGGTAAAATATAAGTAAATTCCTACTTTTGATATATGATATTTATATATTTAATGTTAATAATGATTTAATTATTATTGATGTGGCATAGAAGATTCACATAAAAGATTAAACTTACATTTAAGAGTACACCAATAGGATGACGTCCACAAATTGTGTTTCCAAACTTTCTCAGGTATGAGGTAAATCCAGTTGGTGATAAAGACTCAATAATATTCATGCCCTAGACAAAAAAAAATAGAAAAACTACTTGGAAAAATATTTTAGAAATCTGTTAGACATAACCAGGATATATAATAGTTCTATTTTTCAATAATCAAATATATCATAAAGTTTCTTATAAAACATATGTAAAAAATGAAGTCAAAGGAAGTCAGATAGAAAAAAAAGCATTATACCTATAAAGTTTACACAAACCCATGTGAAAAACTCTGCAAACAAAATTCCGCAGTTTAACAAGGATGTTGAAAATATAGCTACATATACCCCTTTAGAGAGATTTACTTAAACATTTCCTTCTTAAATAATTAAATGTTAATGCTGCTTTCAAAAATTTTACCTACTTGTGGCCTAAGTTTGTGAAAAGGGAAAAAAAAAAATTTTTCTGTCATTGCAACTGATGATAAGATAAATATTCACAATTGCATTTTTGATGATCCTTTTGTACAGAAACAAAACTGACTTTCTTAAAACCCATGTTTTAATTGTTAAACCACAAAAGATTGAGAAGCCTTTTTTTGTAAAAAAAAAAATTAATATTTTAAATCATTACTCACCATTTCATCTAACTTCTGAATTGATTTATAGATGTCTCCCCAAGACTTGTCATAGTACTGGTAATGGAAACGAGCTCCTGTGATTGTCAAACAGATTTCACTGTAACTGCTATTATTTTAATATAGATCTTTGATTTGTAATCTTACAATCACTTGCCTTTTTTATATCAAAATCAATCGCCTCTAGACAGGCTACAATTCTTGAATATAAAATTTAATTAACCCACTGTTATAGATCTAATGATTTCCTATGATTTATTCCTAGTCTTTAGTTACTACATTAAAAACTGACAAAATAGCCAAATTGACTAAAAAAAAAAAAAAAGATTTTCATTATTCTGATCTCATTATGTTTTCCTTCCATAGTTCAAGTTTTATCAAAATAAACACTGTTAACTGAGTTTTATTTCATATCCTTAAGTAATCAGTTGAGCAACTCCAAAACTAGCTGAACCAACAGAATATAATCTAATGACATGAACCATCGACCAGTTTTTCCTGCACTTGCATGTAAGTAACATAACATGAAGCATACAAAATTGGTGATTTTAACTTTAGATGATAAAAAATACAGATAGTTTTGTTTTGAAAGAAAGATTTGGGACTTAGCTTAACAACTTAAGTTTGTTTGCTTTTTTTGTCCTAATGGTATTAACAATAATTTATAGTATGAAGACTTGTACCTGTAAATGTTGAACAATATTCCAAAACTTTAAGCTGAAAGTTAAAATCCTTGTATCTGAATTCGACAATTTGGTATTTGTAAAAGTTTGTAACTTGTTGAAAGAAATTACAGAATGTAAGATATCAGTTTCAAGGTGATATCAGGGAGTTACAAGTTCTCTAGGAGGTATATATGCTTATGACTGTAAATAAGCAAAACTGTTTAGGGGTCATGAAACTGTAGCAATCAATTTGGGCAGAACTTCTGATCATAATTTTCTTTGGTGAAATAGCAATAAAGCATAACCTATGAAACAAATCTGAAACACTTCTGTTTCAGTGAAATATGAAAAGATAAAATAATTAAGTTGATTGTGTCACAGGATAATAATTTTAAATGTGACAATAAAAATAAACTCACCCCAGTGACAGAAGTCAGAAGATATTACAAACAAATTGTTGGGGTCTGCTAAATATTTGCTGAAAATAGTTCCATAGAGAGCTTCTTTCTCTGTTGTAAGAGATCCCACAAGAACAGGCACTATGGTAACCTGACGGCTAGAATAACTTTTCATGTGAGTAACCAGTGTTTCTACTTACAATTCTCTATTAGCTTGTCTCTCTACTTATTAAACATGTCATTTATGTAATCATATGTTAACATGAACAGCTTGGCAAAAGTTTTGTTTCTAACCAGTACTTTTTATATTTGCTTTCAAAAAATTATCAACACATTATAGACATGCTCAGATCAATTTCAAGCACTTTTTTGAAGCTAAAATCTACATCAAAATTACTATATGTTTGTTCAACATATGAATGTAGACTAAAAAGAAAAGAAAGACTATTTATTGCACTCAACTCTGCAACAAGCATTAAAGTTAGATATATCGATATATTCTGCTATTATTATATTTTCAAGAACTTTTACAAAAAAGGCCCCTTTTCAAGCCCTTGATATTCCATTCTCAATTTCAAGAACTTTAAAGGATACATATGCACCCTGTATAGAAGCTGAGGTTTGTTTGTTTAAAGTTAAAGCACAAAGCTACACAATGGGCTATCTGTGCTGTGCCCACCATGATTATTAAAACTCAGTTTCTAGCATTGGGAGTCCACATATATACCGTTGTGCCATTAATGGGTGGAGGGTGAGGCAAAAGTTAGTTTCCCTAATTCACATTGTACAGGTTATTAATGTGGCAATACTTTTCTTGTTTATATTGTACTTTGCTTAGGTCAGTAAGTTAAATCCTTATTCTCAATACAAAAAAAGAACTGGATGGAACTTAATATAATCTAAATATGAAATGAGGTTAATTTTTTACATTTTGAAGTAAACAACTTTTCAATTTTGCATCACCTTCTACATATGTAATGGGCCTATTTTACGAAGCTCTATGTTACATGGAAATAAAATATAGAAACACCGTGGAATGACCAAACTACTAATTTTATTTCATTGCAATTTAACACTAGACACACAAGTCAAAGGTTTAGTACTTTTAACTTCATAATACTATGTACACTTTTCTTGCTCTGCAGAACCTTAATAGAAGTTGAAATATGTCAAATTGGAGTACCTTAGAGTGAAATTTAGATTACTTTGTATTATAATTACTTAAAAGCATAATTAATATAATCTTATCAAATGAACCTGACAAAAACAATATAAATAAAATATAAGTTCACCTTACATATAATAAATATATATAATTTGAAACAATATATCATGGAAAACAGCAATTACCAAAAGAAGTTCTGGAACTTACATTGTTCAAGATTGTATTGATCATTTTATTATGACACTAATAATTAAAAAAAAACGAATTCTGTGATAAATAATTTAATATTTTTCACTTCATTATGATTAGAAAATCAGCTTCTTTTTTTACTATCTTGTGATTCAAGTCTTAAAATTCACTTATGCAAAACCTGCTATAAATCAGGGTATTCCTATATCAATGGGATAGTTTCTGTTTTTATTATTTATTAAGTACCTCTAAATCCTTAGTCTATGAGACATGATCAGTGTTCCACATTCCATGGGTAAATATACAGAAATAACTATAGAATTAATAAAAAATAATTTAAAAAAACTTAAAGGACATCAAAAATGTTTATGTCATATTCCTCTACTTAGTATTTTAGTGTAGTTTTGTGAATCTCTTTTAATACTGACATGAGCACTGAACGAACCTAGGATGATCTACTTGAGCAGCTTAGTCATCCTCCTTCTAAAATAAAATAGTGAGAGAAAGCATGGACCTTGACCCATTTAATGTTATACTAGATGACCAGCAGTTGAGTAAGAAAATTTTTTATCAGTCTTTCTTGAAGTGAAATTAGAAGTTGGATATACATGGAACATAAGTAATAGAAGATACTAAATAAAATATTTACACAGGAAAACTCAAGTAGTCTACAGAATGCGGAAAGGAAAAGAAACATCACTGGGAATTTAGAAAGTTACCATAATTAGCTATCATGATAACACTGAAGCAATAGTTAACAATGTTATTTATGTTACAAAAAAACTACCACAAAAATATGCTTTATAATGATGGTATTATCTATTTCACAAATATTTTAAAACTGTTTCACACACACTGCAAATAAGGTTACATCAAGACTGTGAAACTTCTTCACACCTTTAGTATAACTTGTATTGGCTTTCTACAAAATGTTTTTTAAACTCTCCACAGAAAAATCTTGAAAAATCAGAAAAGAAAACCATGATCAATATAATACCAGAAACTCTGAAAATTCCCGTGTCTATAGGCCCGAGCCCAAAATCTTTTAACCAATTAGCAATGCCTCTGCACACACTATAAGTAAACCTGTTTAAAAACAACCTCATTTACATATTCCTGCAAAACTATTTTGTTATATACTTATAAATGTAATCAATAAGTCACTAAACAACAAAGATCATTTACAGATAACTTTTGTACTAAGCAATTATTTCTCTTATAAATTAAAGCATCATTCATTCATCTAATATAAACACCTTGTGTGCACTTATAAAAACAATTAACAAACCACTACAAAAAGACAGTGAAAACCAAAATGTCTCCACTGTCACTAATTATCACACACACAAAAATATATGTATACACTTCAGTAAACCAAAAAAAATGCATTGTAATTAAACTGATGATAAAACCTGATATAACTGCCAAATAACTAAACTTAACTTCACATGTGAGGCTATTTGCTTCTAACACCTAAGCTAACTTACCACTGCATTCATCCTATCATATTTACTTCCCTTACTATACACACAGTAGTGATTGATAAGTATGATTAAGCTTCAAGAGCTTCTTAATATAAAAAGCCTTGTTAACATACAAGTTGAAGTTGTGAGACAGCAGCAAGCTTTGTTTAATGTTGATAAATTTATGGTATTTGACAAACAGAATGATTAACTTTGAAACACATTTTTCTATAACCAAAAAATAAAAGTGACCAGTCATATACTAATCTATGATCTTACACTATTTGTCTATGCTTTATGAAACATTCACAGACATTGAAAAAATATTTGTTATGCCAACAGGAGGCAAACATTAATGTAGACATATAATCAGTACATATTCACATTTTAAAAATAAACAATCAGGAGACAACCATTAATTTAAGCACGTAATTACTATGTGTGCAATTTAAAAATAAATGATCAGGAGACAACCATTAATTTAGGCATGTAATTACTATATATGTGCATGTCAGATATAAAAGACTGTTTAGTGTAGGTATTACTAATTTACTTATTTTGTCAGTGAATATTTCATGATTGTTAAGTGTTTTCATAACAAAAGAGTTACATGTAATTATTTTACAGGCAATAGTTATGATAAGTTTGGTTACGTAACTCAGTAAGAATCGTACGTTGTGTTTATAATTAATTGATGTCGAGGCTATCAAATGTTGCATGCAATTGATTGATTTCAAGGATATAGAGATTTCTAGAAGGCCTATGTGATAGACGTTTTAAATAGAGGCAAGCAGACGAAAAAAAGAGCAGAAGAGAGTAAAGTCATGGGAAGGAGAAGTTCGGTCAGAGAAAAGTTAAACACAAAATTAATTGTCATGGGAGTGAAAAGTCTAACAGTTGATATGTTAGAGTGAGATAAACAATTTTATAAGAGATAAGGAGAATAAATTGCCTCATCAAAGGGTGTTCTAAAGTAATTGAACCAGCCTGATTGGGCTTTGACAAAAGGCAGACAATTCTTGGAAATACAAAAAAGGAGCAGACAATTTTTTAAGTACAAGATACAACCATTGTAACTCAATGACAATGTAAGTGAACTATACACTGATGGTCTGGCAACAGAAATAGAGAAAAATAGTTGGGCTTCTCAACTGAATTCTAAAGCAATTCAATAGGCCTAAGTGGACTTTTAACAAGAAAAAGAGAACTATATAGTGTTTATGATATGCCTGTGACCTCCATAGTGTGTAAGGAATTTTTGTACATATGTTTAACTTGTTCTGAACATATATATTATTTTGAAAACAAGTAGAGTGCATGTTGTTTATTTTTTTGAATTTATTGCCAAAAAGTCACAGACACCTACTGTAGAAGAATCCTAAGCCCAACAAACCCATATATTTACTTACTTATATATATATATATGCAATAGAAACTAAAAAGTAAGTACCTGACAGTGCACATTTTAAAAACATACGATCAGGAGACAACCATTAATGCAGGCATGCAACTACTGAACATGGCCATTTTAAAAATAGACAATCATAAACACGAAACATAAAATTTACAAGGGAGGGGGAGCAGTATCAGTTTATTTTGCTTTAGGTAAAATGTTCACCAGGCTATCAATTAAGTAATGTGCTAGTAGTGATGAATACAATCTTATTCATATAAATTTAGTCTGTTTATAGATAAGATTATTTATTGTAAATTAACTCAACTAATAAAAAAACCAAATTAAAATTATAGAAATATTTGATACCTTTTGTTCAATACACTCTTGACTCATAAATTAAACAAACACACACAAAAGATATTTTAATACTGAAGCACTTAAAGCTATAAAAACACTTGAGACATTACTTTTCCATTATTTTGGCTATATAAGGAAGATGCATCTCAATGCTGTGTTCATCTTCATCAGTAAGAATGGACATTTCTTCAAAGTGACCTGTACTGTAGAGGTCTTCATAAACTGTAATAGAACAGTTGATCAGCAGAGAGAGATTAAAATAAACAAAAGCAGAAACTGAAACAGTGTATGTACTAGCTTCACACAGAAAATAAATTTACCCAAATACTGATATTTTGTAACATAATGACTAGGTATACTTTTTCTAGCCTCCAAGATTCATTTAGTTATAAGATGATTGCACAAAATTGTCATCAAACAGCTGCCTATTATCAGCTTTAAATAAATCAGATTTTTCATTGATTATTGACGATCAATAAAGTTAATATAATATGATTTTATGAAACAGGAATTTTTAACTTGAATGGCATAATACACAAATGTGGGATAAATGGCCAAGTGAAAGACCCTTATGATTCAGACATATCTGCCCATAATTTTGAACATGACAAAAAAGAAAATGCTTTCAGCCAACAGCATCTACTACCATAAGGTTCTGTCTGGCTCTTTAACCCTATATAGACAAGAGGGATGTTACTGATATCCTCTAATTTCTTCCTTCTCACAGTTAAAAACTAAACCAAATTGCACAGAATTTAGTAAAAACTTACTAAATAGAATCTAGTTTTGGCTTAAACAAATCATGTAATTTGATTTATTACCTTATCATTCATAGGTTCTGAAATTTCCTAAACATTTTGTGAAATACTGCTTTGAAAAAATACTAAAAATATTTCATTTCATATTATAATTACAATTTTTTTATTGTTGAATATACCAAGCATATCTTTTTTTTTAAATAATATTATAGTATTTATTCTGAATTTATAATTCATTTTGCACATGTGCAGGTTTCATATAACTCATGGTAAAAAAAAAACTGTTATTTTGTTCTAACTGCCTTTCTTCCTTTGTTGTTCTTTAGTAGATAATACCTGTTCTCTGCCCCGGGAAGAATTACTGTAATAATGCATATTATGCAAGAATGTCAACAGTAGTTTCCTTTAATGGTCTTTCAGGTGATAATTAGAGGTTATGGCTCCCCCTTATGTTTGAATGAGAATGACAAGTCACATGGATAGAGCTAGTCACTTTGGGTAAATTCAATGTATCTTGCAAACTAAAAAAAAAGTTGGATTTAGTCAATATAAAACAGGATCTTGAAAAGCAAGCAGCTAACAGAATCCGGTGAAAGCAGCAGTTCATCACACCGTAAAGCAAGTACACACACACTGTGTTTGTGTTATGTTTTAATCAAGACTGTGCATTTTGTAGTCCACTTTGTGTATAGTCTCATTTTTCCATTTAATATCACCACTCAGTTACTCAGAGATTTAGCATTACTTCATAATAGGTATCTTGAATGAACCTCCAGTTACTAAGCCGACCTATTTGACTACTCGAAGGTTAACTCAGTTTTACTTTAATATATCACAGTAACGTGTTTTTTGCTAACAATATCTGTTTAATATGTTTCTTTCCAGAAACCAATATGTTCTTTTATTTGTGAGCTGTTTCAACATGATAATATCCAATAAATAAGAATCTGAGTCATTAGAATATTTTGCTGTTAGCTATCATAGTACCTAAATTAACCTAACTGAACTTAATTGATTTCTTGCTATAGACAAAAATTTCTGTAGTTTTCAGAAATGAAAATAATGTCTAACGAAACTATTACAAATTCCCAGATATGTGGTTCATTCTTAAGTGTTCTAAGCTTTTCATTAGGTTCCTTTATTCACTCTTACAGGAGCTCTAATACTCAGTATCTTCAGAAACCACTTTATTTACTCTATAAATAGTTTATAATCTGCTCTATCCAATCATATTTAAATGTTGGCTATAGACATATTCATAACTGAGCTTCATCAGTAATTGTTCAGATCACATGCTGTGATATCATAAAGGATGGCAACTAGTGCTGGAGAGTAGCTCACTAATTAGTAATAATTCTACAGTAGCAAGCTACATTTTTTAGTAGCTTTATCACAAGGAGTTATTTTCAGTTAATGATAACTTTTTACACTAGCAAACTGCTTTTTCCAGCCCAAAGTAGCAGCCATTAAATACTTTCAGTCATTGGTGGCACAATGACATGACCTTCCTACCTAATACACAAGCTGTAATTGTACCATTTATCTTACATTATCACACTGCCATGGAAACAAGTTAAAACATATTACTGTTAAGTGGATGTTTTCTTTCCATTTAATAACATATTGAAAGTAATTTTAGTGCTGTGAAAACATGGTTTTAAAAACATGTTTTATCTTGTATTCAACAGCATGTAGAACATATTATTGTTGAGCAGATGTTTTCTTTTTTGTTGAATAACATTTATAAAATAGTTATATTGCTGGAGAAACAAGGTGAAACATATTATTATTGAGTGTATGTTTGTTAAAGTAGTAGTAGCAGAACCACAAGTGAACTGTTTCACTATGACTTCCTACTGCTGAATGTGTATTGCTGCACAGAATTAAATAACTTTCCATAGATTTACTACCCTTCCAAGAAAAATTAGTGACCTGTGCATAACTCTGACTATTTTCTATGGTGGTGTCCATTGTGTGAAGACCTCAGTGTCACAGTAAATGCTACTAAATGGTGCTGTTTATAAATATAATCACAAACACTTCTATAAAATAAAATTATATTTGATTGTAAATACTTCTAACAAAACAAGCAGTTGGTTGGTAAAGACAGGGATTAGTTAAGATTAAGCATATACTCAAACAGGTCAATTCAAATTGAGAGAAAAAAATTATAAAAATAATTGGACATGCTAAAATTAGATAAAATTGCTATAATAAGGCTGAAGGCAACAATGAAAACTCAAAAAGCACACTGGAAACAGAAAGATGAAGAAATTGAGCAGCTGCTATCCCCTTTCCTTTTTTTTTCGTATAATTATATGTATATTTTTAACAAAATAAAAGCAGCAAGCTACTCTCTCAAACTAGCTTCAAGTATAGCAAGCTACTTTCTCAAACTCACTTCAAGTATAGCAAGCTACTTTCCCAAATTTTCTTCAAGTATAGCAAGCTACTCTCTCAAACTAGCTTCAAGTATAGCAAGCTACTTTCTCAAATTTGCTTCAAGTATAGCAAGCTACTCTTTCAAACTAGCTTCAAGTATAGCAAGCTACTTTCTCAAATTTGCTTCAAGTATAGCAAGCTACTTTCTCAAATTTGCTTCAAGTATAGCAAGCTACTTTCTCAAACACGCTTCAAGTATAGCAAGCTACTTTCTCAAACTCACTTCAAGTATAGCAAGCTACTTTCTCAAATTCACTTCAAGTATAGCAAGCTATTCTCTCAAACTAGCTTCAAGTATAGCAAGCTATTCTCTCAAACTAGCTTCAAGTATAGCAAGCTATTCTCTCAAACTAGCTTCAAGTATAGCAAGCTACTCTCTCAAACTAGCTTCAAGTATAGCAAGCTACTTTCTCAAATTTGCTTCAAGTATAGCAAGCTACTTTCTCAAACTAGCTTCAAGTATAGCAAGCTACTTTCTCAAATTTGCTTCAAGTATAGCAAGCTACTTTCTCAAACTAGCTTCAAGTATAGCAAGCTACTTTCTCAAATTTGCTTCAAGTATAGCAAGCTACTTTCTCAAACTAGCTTCAAGTATAGCAAGCTACTTTCTCAAATTAGCTTCAAGTATAGCAAGCTACTTTCTCAAACTAGCTTCAAGTATAGCAAGCTACTTTCTCAAACTAGTTTCCCCAAGACTAGCGGCAATGAATGGATTTAGCAATAAAAGAACAAAGTGAGAATATGGGTTCTCAAATTATGCTTTTCAAATTACACTAAATAAAATGTTATATAATGACAAAACATCAACTCTAAAATATTTTGTTAGAAACTTAGTTAAAATTATTATTTTTTTACTTAAATTTTGAAATTTTATATTGAAGATGCTCACTTGATATCTGAAGGTTCCACATTGATTGTGATAGAGTTAAATCTTTAAACCAAATAACAGGATTTACTGTTGCTTTTATATTACTCCCACAGCTGAAAGTGTGAAGCAAGGTCAGTGAAATTACATTTAGAACCCTTTGATCACAATACAAGCTTTTTCTTGTTGAGTTTGAACTCGTACTGTCAGCAAAACATGTGAATCAAAGTTTCCATATGTGTCACTTACCCATGATACTCCACTTTTTCACTTTCCATGTGACTTATTATGCAAGAATCAGCAGATCTTACAAAAGCTGCTTTCCTGGCAAAAGTTAGACTTGTTTGAAAGTGACAGCCTTGATGAAGATTTGGTTGTGGGAAGGAAGGTATTTCAGAGGTCAGTTCCTGTTTGAAATTCACTTTAATTCTAATTTAAAATTCAAATTAGGTTGACTTACCTCTGAAATACTGAAAACCAAAATATCCACATTATAAAAGAGGTGGGAATCAATGAACCATAATTACAGGGCAGGAAGATAAACTATCTTGACTATAAAAAAACAGTAGCCAAGTAGAGTCAGAATAGAGTCCAAGATGAGAAACGAATTTTTTAGAACTGGAGTCCAGGAAGAATGAGTAAATGAACTAGCCTTATACAAAAAAAAAAAAGGACCTAAATGGCACTAAAAAAAGGCATTCTTCTTAGCAGGATATCTCTTTATGAGTGGTAATAGTTTACAGCACTGGTAGGGTGAACAATGTGATGCAGGTAGTGACATAAACAGATAGGAGAAATACTATGTCCTGCTCTTGCAGTGGAAGATATTCTCACTAATAGGAAGAATAGCATGAACTTTACACGACATATCCAAATTTTAGATGAAATATAATTAAATGTAATTTTCTGGAGAGGGGAGGAAAAAAATGCAGCCACAAAAAAACATCCATACTGGAGCACAAACATTAAGGTTGGTCAATATGTAACTTGCACTGGCAGTACACTGTTTATCCAGTTTAACCTCAACTTCATCAGTCTTACATGCTTAGAAGAGAGAAGAAAAAAAAAAGGAGCAGATGTGGGTGCTACAGCCCACAACATCCCACATCTTTACCACCTTTTGCTGTCTGCAGCCAGATGTGAGAGGGTAGTTGGTCACAAAAAATTAAGAAATAGAATAAAAACAATAATAAGAAAGAAATAATTAGAATACAAGACATCAATGGGGGAGACAGCAAAACTGTCCTTAAAGTTAGCATTCCAGCCCTGTATATGATGTTTGGACATCAATACCAAGATGGTAAGGTAATACTATACATCTGCTGATAACTCAGAAAACTAGGGCACATTACATAATGACCCACCTTATGATTTGTGCCCCAGTGTTCAATGTTTGTTTTGTGGCTGTGTTTTTTTTTTCTCTCTCCAAAAAATTACATTTATGTATGTATGTATCATGCCAGGGAAACATTACTGATCAGGTATTTTTATAATTACTGTCATTCTTTTCTAGCAAAATTTCTCACAATAAACAACTTACTCTGCGAGTCAATAGGAAGGTCATAGAGAGGGGTTCTGTACACCTTAGCTGGTGAAAGAGCACAACCACCAATCCGTACATGATGAGATGGGCCTAAGATGAACACACGTTTTCTGAAATCACACAAAAGTTATCATACTCAGTGATGGTAGAGAAACTGAATCAGTTTACTCCTACATCTGAATACATTTTATATGTTAAAGTACAACTGTAGGTTATATCACAATTCTGCTTTTACATATATATAAACTGCCAGGTAATAATTACTGGTATTGTCTACAGATTTATTAAGTTTACACATGAATGGAAAACTGATATATAACTAACAAGCAGTAACTTAAATTTATCATACAATACACTGATAATTGTTTGTATTTGACTTAATTGTTGATAAGTAGCATAAAAGTGGTATAGAAAGAAAAAAATCAGAAATTTCTTGTAAATCAGCAGCAGATGATTTATACCTGCTATCCCAAACACAGCTCTCTCTAGTGAGGGTTTATCTTTACCAATTTACTGACATTCTTTGAAAAGATATCTTAATATTATGTACAATGTTAATTGGGAATTAAAAACATTACGTTGTAAATACATATTTTAAGCATTCATTAGAGTGATGATTTATACAGCATTTATGGCTCTGAATCTTCAATTCCAAACAAAATTATTTTCTTTATCCTCCTTTAAAACACACCGACATACTTCACAAGTTTTAAGTACTTCCACTAACACAAAAATTTGTTTTTATGTCATTTTACAAGCAGAAAGCTTTTTTTTTATTGTTGATATTTACTGACTGCTAATAACAATTGTTAGTGAAGCATTACTGACAATGAAAAATATAGCCACAGTATACATAACAAAGAAGGCAAACCTGGATATATTATGTACAGCTAATACCAATTAGTTAATCCTAATAGCAGCTGTATATTTGAGCCAGAAGCACATCGCATGATAGTTCTCTCATATCTTGCTCATGTTTTCACATGAGAAAGAAGGCCACTCCCTCACACAAGACACATAACTTTACTGAAGCTACAGTGAATATCCTGACATCTAATAACCTTAATCCCTTCCATATATTTTTCTCCTAGGATTTAAACAAAGCTTTAAGATGATCACAGGGACTTTACCTTGGTTTGATTTACCATCAGATTTGGAAAAATCTCATGTCTGATGTATGGCTGATGGTTGTTGGAATATGACGGGTAAGAAATAAAAATCAAGAATACTTGACTGAAATTACAAGAAAGATTTTAATGTATGTGTGCGAGTTGAAACAAGTTTTAACTTATTAACTTGAGGCACAAATAGAAAACATAACTTACACAATAGAAGGGTCAACTTGTCTGTATGCAAAGGCAGCACATGCTCCACAGTACTGGTAGCCAGCATGTCTAAAACAATATTATTCAATAGTTAACAATATTTGGTATTTTTAATGTACATGGATATAAATTCTGTAAAACATCCTACATTATTCATAAATTGAAACATGAAAACAGTAACAATCCTACAATGTTGCTCCACAACATCCACTGAAGTTGTGATGGAAAATATACAAATCAGTTAGGGAACTACAGTACCGGTCAGGTTGCCATGCACACCAGACTCAAACAATCAACAATCTGGAAGTTAATGAATTAAGATAATAAAAATTATCAGATGACCCTTGGAATGCTGCCAGGAGACACACACACATTGTTAAACTGTTCTCCAATTTCTAGTTGAAGTAAAAATCAGTAAGATCTGTATAAACATCATATAGATTGATAAGACATTGCTAGGAAATACTCTCAGGCAATCAGAAGACATTGTCCACACATCACACACATACATAAATGGCCCACAATACACATCATAAGAAGTCAGCTTACATATTTTTAAAATAATTTATCTTTGTTACATATGAAACAATGTGTAAATCTATATATACCTTAATACAAGTAACAATTTATCTGACCAAGTTTGGCCTATCATTTTTTAAACATTATGCTTGGCCATGTTGTCCCATCCATTGTTTTTAAGATTTAATTTTAGTTCAACATTTTACACATACATGTATGGATTTTTCTGCACTGTTACCTAGCAACAAGCAAAGTTTAGCTGTTCCACTTTAGCAAGGGCTGTAGGTCGTTTTTAATTAACAACTTGGTAGTTTCAAATACATGATGCAAGATGTATTTTATGTAAATAAAGGCAGAAAACATAACTAATGTTCTTTCACAAGAATAAATTATGCAAAGGAATTGATGAATAAAACAGACTGCCATAACAGTATAAATGCATATGTATAGTCAAAATTTCTCAGTAAAACATAGTAATTCTCTTGTAAATGTTTCTGTACCCTTAAAAAATTTCAATACTTATTTTGGATCACACACACACACACACACACATATATATATATATATATATATATATATATATATATACTACACTACTTAATTTAAATTTTAATTAAGTTAACGTTAAGTAAAAGTTACGTACTAGTACGAACCTAAACCCTAAACCCCAAAACCGAAAAACGAA
>NW_013669396.1:56184-58960 GCF_000517525.1 Limulus polyphemus
ACACACACACACACACACACACACACACATATATATATATATATATACTTGACACATTTAAATTTTAATTAGACTTTGAAAATAGTCATGACAATACCCCACAAAAACAAGACGAAGCTATATGACTGATAAATTTAACAAAACTCCTACCTTATAAATTATCCACAAGTAAGATTTTGCAAGTAACAAACCTACGTAACTTAAATTCATGTCTAGCCAGAATCCCACGCTGAAGTGGTGGAGGGACCAGTGTAAAATTTTACCAAGATGAGCCCCCTTCAGGAAGCATCTGAAGATAACCCATGAAGTGCAACACCCTATACCTTGGAACAGTATGGACACACTCGTGGGAGACTGCACCTCGTCTGTATGAGGGTACACTCTTTGCTTGGAAGGGAAGTATCGCAAGGACAGGTAGAAGATACCAGCATAGTACAATACCTACATCAGGCTTTCGGAAGTGCTATATGTACAGTGTGTCTTGAAAGATGACAAGTTTCAGAGTATCCAGAACATGACAGGCCACAAGATGGAGTTGTAGAGAATGAGTCCAAAAGGGGACGTTGAGGATTCAGAAACAAAGAGTGAGACTGAGTGCTCCCCCAGCAATTCATCTAGGATACCGCAGTTGAATTGTCCAAATGGGTCATCGCCAAATGCTCACATACAACTAGAGGCATTGTCAAACTCCTATTGGTGGAGGATTGTCACATGCTAATTTGCATGCAACAATGCAGCAATAAAACATGGGAATATGCAAGATTAGGTGGTAACCTCTAGGCTAGTGATGAGCAAAACAGTTCATGTATAGAGATCTGCACTGAATTAGAAAAAGCTAGATGTGAGAAGAGGTTATGTATCGTATTGGAATTAATGACCTATTTCAAACTTATGTAAACCCTGCAGTCCAATAGTAGCAAGGTCTTAAATCTGTAAATTGAAATGGACTTAGTTATAACTGTTGATTTTTCTGAATAGAACTTTGTCTTACCCTTATACAAATAATAATTCATATAATTGATTAATTTTAAGTTCAAAAACTAGGAAGTTTTATATAATACTTTACTTACTAATGCAATTATATCCATGTTTCTAATGTCAATAGCATTGCTATAATTTAGCAATACTTAAGTTCAGTTTTGTATTATTTTAGTATAGAATTTGCCAAGTGATTTGCCCATGAGCTTAAAATAAGAATATTTCTTTTATAACAACACAAAATCTTTTCATTATTTCCATAATAATTATACTTACGGAGCAATGATTGCTCTAGCTGGAGAGTGAGAAGCCGACCCCACAGCACCCAGCCAGTTATCTAGTTGATACCTTAATTCTCGAGCTAAAAGTACATAAAATCATATTTGAAAAACACTACATATATATATATTCTGTTACAAATATTCACAGTTCTATAGCTATGCCAATTTCTCTTTCAAATTACAAATGTGCATATACTAAAAGCATTAAATATATCTTTCACTTACATATATTTTAATAGCTTTAATTAATTTTTGAGATAAAAATTTAAATTTTTTTAAATATGTTTCTTTCATGTTGAAAGTTACATTTAAGTTTAGCCTTTCTTTAATTTTAATTATCTTATTAAACCTTTTTTCTGTAGGTTCTACCTCATATTATATTCTCATTTAGGATATTCTCAACCAATTATGATATTTTTCCATTCAAAGTTTTTAAGACATGTTTCCATGTGTACAGAGTAAGCCTAATCTAACCATCATTTCACCACAGACATAAATCATAAGAAGGGTGGAAAGAGTACAAACACAAAAGTAACAATCTATCTGAAATCCAGTTTACCTTTAAAACCATTAAATTCAAAACTGACAAGTTCCCTCTTTCTATATATTTAATTAAAGCACACAGATTTATAAGAAGGGGAAATCTGTAAGAATACTAGGCAGCATAGTAATTAAAATAGGAAAGAGTAACTGAATATTAGCCAATGCCATAATGCTAACTACTATGAAGAAACTGCCCACAGATGTTATAGATTCTTTAATAATGCCATACATTGGGATTAGCAACACAAGAAACAGAGAAGTACAACCCATAAATTCCTTGACAAACCCATCAAGCAACTTTGTAATAAAATGAGTCAGTACAAACTTTTTCAAATAAAACAAAAAAAGAAAAAGATCACTGTGAGTAGCCTAGGTGGTGTCAGATCCAGATAGATTCACAATGTAAATGTGAGCATTTACAGACTACAAAAGGAAACTAGAGAATATGTAAGATATGAGGCCTGTGAGAAAAGTATCTGACCTTTGGCCGGGGAATAAAAACTGGCATACCTGGAGCGTTGGAAACCTAATCACCCTCAAAGTAGTCTCCTTGGGACTCCACACACTTCTCCCAGCGGTGCCGCCATTGTTGGAAGCATTCCGATAAAGCCTCTTTCGAAATGGAGTTTAGCTCAGCTGTCGTTGCAGCCATAATGTCCTCTCTTGTCTGAAATCATGTTCCTTTCAATGGCCTCTTGAGTTTGGGGAACAGCCAGAAGTCGCAAGGAGTCATATCAGGAGAGTAAGGAGCCTGTTGAACCACAGGAGTCTGGTTTTTCGCCAACAAAGTCTGAATCAAGTAAGCAGCTTCGGCACGAATTTTGCCGCCACTCTCTTCATAGCCAAATCTTCGGTCATAATGGAATGTGCCGAAAAAGTGCTGATGCCCACCTCTTCCGCAATTTCTCGGATAGTCACACGACGGTCCCGCATCACCATAGCATTCACTTTGGCAATGACCTGGTCATTTTGGC
>NW_013669396.1:59038-71711 GCF_000517525.1 Limulus polyphemus
CGACTTCAACATGGTGTAACTTACATTTTACATATAAAGTCACTCCCCCCTCTCTTTAGTACTCTATCTCTATTAAATACCCTATAACCCTGTATTTCAAAGAAATTTCTGTCATCAAAATCATCTATATTTAACCATGTTTCAGTTATTTCTATTACATCAAAGTTCCCCATTCCTACCAAAGCTCGAAGTTCATCTATTTTATTTCTTATACTTCTAGCATTACTATAGTAACAATTAAGCCTACTCTTAGGACTACTTCTATGCTCATTTCCTATGCTAAACTTTTCTCTACATCTTATTTCTTTGTATTTAGTTTATCCTGGGTTCACTTTGGCAATGACCTGGTCATTTCGGCATGTTGATGGCCGACTGTAGCGTGGCTCGCTCTCCACCGTTGTGCGGCCGTCTTTAAACCGGTTGTACCACTCCTTAATCTGTGTGATGCCCATAGCATCATCACCAAAAGCCATCTGAATCTTCCAAATGGTTTACACCTGGCTGTCGCCGAGTTTCTGGCAAAATTTGATGCAGTAGCGCTGCTCCAGTCGTTCCGTCATTTTCCTTGCAATGAAAAATCGACGAGAGCACTACACACTACCTCACTCAATGGCTGCTTGCCAACAACTGACGCAATCAACAAGCGGGAAAAAATTCACGCATGCGCACGAAGGTTCAAGGTCGGCTCATGCAAGCGCGCTTGATTCAAATCCATCAGGTTATCGCAAAAAAAAATAAGGTCGGATACTTTTCTCACAGGCCTCGTATTACTATCTTCTTAAGTCTTGGGAATCAGCACATCCATATAAAGGAATTTATGGTATCTCACTTATAGAACACAAAAAGCATTAATATTATACAATTAGGATCTTTATCAACCAGATACCTATAACAAAATGAAAATAATTTTAAAGAATGACAAAATAATGAACAAGAAGCAAAAATAGACTAACTGCACATAAAACATGAATATTAAATGTAAAAAAAAACATAACCTAAAAAGGCAGCTGAGAATACAAAATTTAGACTTACTGAACTAAAAAAAGAAAAACAAGGTTAGAAAAAGTCACGAGAAAAAACAAAAACCACTTGATTCACTAGTTAGTGAGTAAGGAAAGAAACTGGAAAAAGGAGAGAAGACAATCATAAGCACTACTGTCTATAAAAAGACTATAGGAACATAGAGAATCCATAAACAACAGCAATAATGAGATAGAGCTAATTAACTGACGTGGGAAAAATGATCAGCAAGAGGGGGTTGACATAGAAAAATGTGTTAAAGAAAAAATTAAAGATAATCCTGAAAAGACAGACTTAAGAAACTAGAAATTAAGACTGAGCTAGCCCCAAGAGGGCAATTAAAATTCATAATAAAATATGTCATAATTGGTAGTTATAGATATAAAAGTTACTCTTCTTGGCATAGAGAATCCACCTCCCCAAAGCAAAAAGGATACAGTAAAGAAGACCAGAGAAAGGAGCAGCTTGTAACTGAAATACATAACACAGGCACTCACTAACCTCTTCACCTCAGCAGAAATTCCTTGTGTAGAACTTTGTTGGTTTTTTGCCATTTTTGCTACATAGTTTCAAAGGCACTAAAAGAGGTAATTTATGTTTTCACCATAGAATCTTTGCTTTGTGACACCATAGAAAAATTCAAAATTTGCTTATAGGACATTTCCTAGGCCCACTACTCAATGTTAAGTAATTTATTCATCTTGAGATACATAAATACAGCACACACTTTATAGGCATCCAGTATTCAAATCCTATTTGGGCCAAACCTTCTCTGACATTCACCTTTGATTTTTTTAGATAAGGATGACAATTCTAGTATAAGTGAAAGCATGGTTGAGCATGTCTTGTTTTTTTCTGCAGAAATGTGGATATCCTCACTAGAGAAGCAAAAGATCTAGCACTGATCATGATTTGTTACATGAGGATGGGACAGTGTGTCAGCTTGCAATGTAGTGGTGGCAGAGGTATTAAATAAGGAAGATAAGTTCGGACAAGAGGTGGTTACAGAGGCAGAGACTTCATAACAGAAGTGGATGTAGATGGTAATCTTGACCATAATCAATATTAGACCATGGAAATGGTTCATATAATGTGTCTGACTATTACCCACCTAGACAGAAGAGTATGGATAGAGGACCCCACCTCCTCCTAGCTAGTACTTTATAGGGTCTGCACAGCTTGTGTTTAATAAGGATGAGAGGCCACATCAAAGAAATAAAGCTCTTGAGGCTGACTCTGGTGAACAAAGTCCTGATGAGGTCCCCAATGTAGAAATGATACACTAGAAAGAAGGCAGCTAGTCAACATCATCCACTGTCAATTCTTGGGCCATTCTTTACCAATTAAAAGTGGGATTGACTGTTACGTTGTGATGCTCTCATGACTGAGGGTGAGAAAGGTCGGTAACAGGATTTGAACCTGCAATCCAAAGATTGCAAATCAAGTGCTGTAGCCACAAGGCCATGCCAGGCCTGTCTGATGGGATATTAGAAATGTCTGAAACTGAAAAACTTGTCTCTCTCATAACTGGAATGCTGAACAAGAGGTACAATCTTTTTGTACAACTATTATATATCAGCCAAGTTGTTTATCTTCCTCCTTAAAGAAGGTACAAATGCCTATGAAACTCTGAGAAAAAAATGGACTGCTAAAGCACTACAAAATGCTGTTGTCACATAGGTTGAAATGCAAACTTTCATATCCAATTATCTGCTCTGCATGGTATTCCTTGATCATAGTTCCCTGTTTGTAAAAATTACCTTTAATTATAGTAAATGCACGGTAATGCATAATTTCGATATAATGTTTAATATAGATGGAAAACAAATCACTAGTGTGACTGAAGAAAAACCTTGGCATGACTATGGGTAAGTCACTCAAGTCATTGAAGTAATGGTTTGTTGCTACTTGCTAGTGATAAGGCTAATAGAAATTTAGGATGTATTTATATACATATGGATTACAAGTCAGAAGAGATAATTATCTCTTTATAAAAATCACTAGTTAGGTTTCACTGACTCAATCCCAGTCTCTAACACCAGCTCTTAGTGGGGAGGAAGAGTGGTATAGTGTATGAAGGAGCAAATATTATTGGAAATAAGTTTTCAATTTAGGAAAATGTTAACTTCCAAAACATACATACCTCTGCTCCCACTTATATCTAGAATTCTATACTGATAAAGTGGATGGGCTGCATTCTGAATTACGAGGAGACCATGAATCTATAATGATCAAAAAGAAGGACCATGCACGCACCAACCATATAGCAGAGCATCAAATCTGAACTGGTATTACGAGTAGGCTTATACCACACCTACCGACATCTAGGGAAAAACATCCAGGGACCCAGGTATGAGGGCCCCAAACTTTGCCCTCTTCTCCAAGAGTGAAGGAATTCACTCTAACACTGTGGAGGAAAAGCCTTTGTTTACCACCCCAGTAACTGGAAACCAAGTGTGGTAAAGAGTCCCTAGATCAACTAGTAGAATCTGGGGGGTAATGCACGTTGGAGAGTCCTGAGAAACAGTGGTCTGAATACAGAGCAATAGGTGAACCAAGTTTCCTAAATTTTTAAAAGCAAACTAACCTTGATTTATTCAATCCAAAGATCATCAGGGATGGGCAGAATCCTCTTATGCTTTACTCATGATAGTCCATGAGTAGTAATCCATCAGAGAACAGTAATACCACCTGGTCAGTTCCCAGATGGACTATAGAACACCTCATTTCTACAGAGCCTATTGCAACCTGCATAAAGTATATTGAATTGATGGTTGTCAGTGCAGAATTGGTTTGATAAAAGCACACTTGTCTGGGTAACACTTGCCAAAGAGTGAAAACAAGGTAAGGGACCCTGAAAGGTAAAAATAAATATACTCACCCCTCTGGATAATCTAACAGAAATGGTTAAGATAGCTACAGGGGGTAGACTAAAATCCTCAGATGAAGAGACTGCCAGATCAGGCAAATAATGTGAGATAAAGGTATTGAAGGAGATCCATATATCAGTCTGCACAATGATATCCATCAAGCAATTCGACCGGGCCACTAAAGACATAAAAAAGTGAAATCTGATGAGATGTGACTCACAGAATATACCTCACTTCAAATAGAGCCCAAGATAAAAAGTGTTGTCTAGTATATCTAAAGGTATTAGTGCAGGCAACAAAACCTTCAATATCCTCACTGAATATGGCCAAGATGAAAATCTGATGGACATAGAAGAGACAAATAGTGATCAGATGAATCAGAGAAAAGGGATGAACTCATTTCCCATCTGACAGTGTGTTGAGTAAGAAGATCTGGTCTGAGGATATAGAGAGAATGAGAAAGTAGTCTGTGGACAAACAACAAACCACTCCAACTACTGATGTCCGTAGGTCAGCAGCTATGAAAAATAAACCTGCAGATAAAGGGGATACATGGTATATAAGAGTCAGGTCACAAACAGGTGTTGAGAAAAAACACATAATGTGACCTTAATATACCTGGTAGGTAACTGGAATGGTCATTTGGGACCAAATACCCAAATTGACATGAAGAAACTGGAGAATACTGAGGACTCCAATCAATAATCAAACAATAGTCCATATGGCTGCCTTAAACAAGGCAATTGTGGAAGTTGCAAAAACTTCTGCCAAAAAGCCAGGTCAAAAAATGAGTTATGGTTCACACCATCAAATGACCAGGGCTCAACCTCCTCTCAATACACCATTGCCGATATGCATGTCATTACTGTTAATAAATGTGCCTTTCAGACTAAGCAGAAACTGAGACACATACATAACAACCTTAGAAATTAAACCCTGATACCATGTGAAATACATCATAACCACTATACCAGAAGCCTGAGCATCTGGATAGCTAGGTGTACCATATCAGATCATGACTGCCTCCTAAAAAAGAAGTGGAAGAGTTGGACATATTGGAATGGACTGCAGAAGCAGAAACCTGGGTGTAGCAGCCAATCCAGTGCTATCAACAAGATCTGACAATAGGTTGGAACAAATCATATTTTGTACCCTGAGTAACATATGAAGTGAAAAGAAGGCTTAGAGTTGTAATCCTGTTCTGTCCTGACAGAATGCATCTATTGCCAAAGCCAAAAGATGAGTTACTGGAGACCAAATTGCCAGAAGTTGGGTGATCTAATGAGAGGCCAGTCCACCAATTAGAATTGCAAAATAAGAGCCAATCCAACAGAATCTTGCAAGGCAATATCTGTGCTGTCAGGATAATCTGTTTGAATTGAGACAATTGACCTGCTACCTTAGGCATCATCTGTGGAACGTGGCAAGCTAGAATCCCAGTAAAAAGAATCAACACAGATTGAGGAATGAGTAGCTTGTGAACCTTGGAGAATCTATGCATTGATATAGATGAGGAAGATCAATGACTGGACACCAATCTCCTGTCTGCATAGACCCCAACAACTGACAGGGGTAAAAACTTTGAAGAACTAGAATGACTCTCTTAGACCAACCAGACATAGATAACCCTAGAACTAAGTTCCAAATTCCAATGAACTGCAAGAGATGTAAACCCTACAGATTGGGTGGATAATAGTGGTGAAGATGTGAACTAAACAACTAATTGTGATTCAAAGACCTGCAATGCTCCAGGACCCATAGATAAGGTTACCACACATCTAGAAGTTCTTAGAACTGAGCCTCTACAGCCCCTTAAGGTACATAATAATCACCAATGTCGCTGGCAACCCAGCTGGAAACCTTGGATATAGACAGAATCTATTCTGGATACCAATGGGACGATGGGCTAACGTCAGGGGTCGGGACTCATGAATAGGGACGGAACTATAACCCCCTGTAGGAGCTGATGAAATTTAAGATTCCACTGACAACAGGGAGGAATGTAGAAGCCAAAATTTTAACCAAAATGCATGCTAACACTGGATCCAGCTCATCATCAATAAAGTTGGTGTTCTTGAGAGTCTACTAACAAAGTAAAGTGAAAAGAAACAAAATCTTGAACTTTAGAGTTGTAAGTCTGTAAAATTAGTCTTTCCCATCATTTATGTATTATTTGAGGATCGGAAAATGCCTCCACCTAGTAGTGGTAGGTTAAATCATGAAGTTTCGACAATGTGTCAGTTAAGGTCTTACTGTCCCTTCACCTAACTGAGAAGTAAACCTTCAAGCATGAACCACAGTATCCATGTATGAGGAAAAAAAAAACAACTAAAAATTGTTCCCAGACCTTTCAGCCATCACGTAAGATGCAGGCTCAAAAGCAACTGAGAAAAAGCCCAAAACATCACACACTCTACAAACCAACAGAAGAAAAACAAAAGCAGCTTATCCCAAAGTGGCCTCCTTTTCCTTTTTCATAGGTCATTTAAAGACTGTGTTGATTACCATTGATTGGAACAGTGTTTTGTGAAGTAAAGTTAATTTGTTAGAGCAAAGCAGCTTTGGGCCATCTGCCGCATACGCCCTAAGAAATCGAACCCCAGACCCCCAGTGCTGCAAGTCTGTCAATATTACACTGTCCCTCGGGGGGACTAAAAATCCAATTAATTAAAAGAAAGTACAGGAAAAAGCAAATCTAAAGTTTCTCCAAAATGTCAATTGCAGCCTCAGAGCCTCCTGGAGGATCATCAAAGATCCAAATATATGTCTCCATCTCACTAAGCATAAGATCACTGACAGTCTCAACCAAGAGTACCTCCCCACACACACACACACACACTGCATTATCAAAATTAATTAATATCAGTAAGCACTATCATATTATAACTGTACATAAAATTTGTCTTGTCCTCATATAATATCCTTCATTTTCATATATTAAAATTCAATACATAGATAACCATACTTATTGAAACTGTAATAAGGAAAAGACTAAATGATCAGAGAATCCAGCCCTATGGATAAATACCACACAAGAAAATGAAGGGACAACATTCCAGGGTGAAAGAGAAACATAGTTGAAGCAAGAGAATGTGTGGGAAAATGGCAGAGGAGGAGAGAGCCCAGATGCCAATCGACAAAGCAGAGGAAATCAAGGTAATGCCAGCAAAAGAGTGCCATGAAATGGACTGGACAAGAAATGTCACGTATCAAAGTGATGACACAAAAGAGAGAGAGAGAAGAGGAATAGGAAAATAAGCAAACAGAAAAAGGTGATACCAGTCCTGGCTGGGAGCTTTGAAGGATGAGAAACTGGGGACCTGAAGAAAGGAAGTCTAATGTGAAGAGTGGCACAGGCGTTGATGAGCCCAATTCAGTAAACCCAACAAAAAAACTGAGGGAGGAGAAACCAATCCAATGTTAGAACCCTGTCCAGCTGAGAGAGGTGGCCTGCCACCAAATTCAGAGCCCCTGGCACATGGCAAGCCATGAGTTGAGCTCAACAGGAATAATACCAAAATAGCAAGTCCAATATGTGAAAGCAAAGAGTGCTAGAACAAGTACTCCTCTCTCCCAATGGCTGTGGAATTGTCAGAGTAGATCATGACCAACTGATTCATTAGAAGAGGGAGGAAATGGGAGAATGCCCAACAGATGGAGAGAATTTCAATAACATTAAGGTACAGCCTATACATCCAATGTTGCATAGTTATTCAAATATGTATCCCTTCCCAGCCTCACAGAGCCATCTGCAAAGAAATGAACATGTTGTCAGTGGGCAGCAAGGGGATGCCCACTGTGGTGTTGGTAAGTTCAAGCCACCAAGACAAGTTCATAATAAGAGAAGGGAGGTGCACACTCAAAGACAAAAGATCCTTAGAAAGGTTTCACTGATCCTGCAATTTCAATTGGAAGGGTCACATGAGGGTGTGGCCTGAATAAATGATTGGTACAAGGGAAGCCAAATCCCTCCCCCCAAAAAAAACAACAAGTGCTCATAATAGAAAAGAGAACTACAAACTTTGGTAACAAGATATTCTATTATTTGTAAGCAAAATGGTGAATGAAGGCTAAGCCTGATTCAGATGAGTCCAGAGGTACTAAATATAGGATGAGCATGAGAAAAGACTTGGAAGGCTGTAAAAGCTAGCTCAGCCAAACAATCTCCTGCAGAAAAATGCAGGTGTGAAAAAAAAAAGAGTCCTCCTGAAGAGGGGTAAAGAAAAGCCAATTATCCATGTAATAGTGGAACCTCTGCCACAGTCTAAACAAGGCAGGCAAGACATACAAAACAGATGCTCTGCCAAAACGAAGAGCATGGAACAGGAATACCTGATCCTGATGGAAGAGATAAAGAAAATGTCTAGAGGACAGGGTGATCAGAACATGTAAAGGTGGTGATTATAGTTTAAATAAGATAGCTGACATGCGTTACCTTACACTTAACATAATTAAATGTCACCTGCCATTTCTAGACCTAGGAATCACATCTAATGATCCAAATCCTTTTGTAGAACAACAGCAGCATCCTCACAGTCAACTACATTCAAATCTTTAATATCATCAACAAACTTCACCAATATGTTGACAATTCACCTCTCAAGCCCTAGTTTACAGTTGCACTTACAGCACAGTTGATAGTTCTTGCAAACATGTCCACCTCTATTTAAGTGTAACCCATTCATTCCAAAAACCTTTTTATAACCAGCACATTGATTCTACAAATCCATTCAACTTATCTGTTCATTTTTACAAAGTGCCTTAAGCCTAATATTTAGCCCTGAAAACTACTTAGAATCTCATCCCCACAGTTAATGTATGGTAATACCCATGATAAAATAAAAATGTGCCTTTTCTTTAAATGCTTTTATCAGTCTTCTCTACTTCTTAGTTAATTCCTCTGACCTATCCTTCCCTATAATATTAGTCTCTACATCTATTACAAATACTGCATCAGTGCTAACACCCTTACTTATATCAGTTACCAGTTATGTTCTCTTCCCTTGCCCCCTGGATAACAATCTTTTCTTCATGTGTTTACCCCCACAGACAATTCTATCCATGTGCCACACTAAATAATCACCTATAACTATAGCATCCTTATGTTCTGCACTACCATCCTTATGTATCTCTTCTGATTTTCGTATCTCCCTTAGATCCTCAACTGTAGAAGCTAAAAGCTGAAACTTGTTACTTATCTCTATCACTAATACTGTTCCTAATTTCCTGAAACTTTGAAAGTTGTTTATAGCAAATGTATCTCTTGCATATAAAAGCTTAAGTTTCTCTAATTCCAGCTGCCATTTTCCACAGTTTACACTTCTCTACCTTCTCTATTTGAGATAACTTCCTTTTTTTCTCTAATCTATAAGCCATAAACAAGTTATATATATTCACCACCAGTTTCCATAAAATAAAAGTTTTCAAATAAAATCCAATCTTTGCTCCTATTGTACCCAATAAACTGTGAGCCCCTACACTGCTCTTAACAAACCAAATATCCTCCAAAACAACAAACTGATAGGTAACATGTAAAGTCAAAGTAAAATCTGAACAAAAGCATAACATATCAGTAAAAACTGAAATGTAAAATATTTCTAAAAACACTTAGACAAATTCATGGTGCAATTGCAGAGAATCAACAACACTGAATGTACAAAAAAAATCCACCATATGATACAAATACTGCTCTTAATACAAAAAAAGAACTTTAAAAACATCACAATATTACCATCAGAGATGGAACAAAGATCTACGATTGTGAGTAGTGGTTATTCTCAACTTGTAAAAACACATTAAAATAAATAATTAATGGCCAGAAAAGTATGAAAATAATTGCTGCAAAAGGAAACATAGCTTTGGACATCATAACATAATCTTGAGAAACAAAAATGAAAGAATATTTTTAGTTTTAGCAAGTACTGTATGATTCAAGTTATTGTTACTATACAGTATATTACTGTTAGTGTTTAACTGACCTGAATATGGTCCTACATTAAATTGAATTTGAAAGCTGCATTAACTTGTTAACACCATTACATTTTACAATATACATATACATTCTTTGATTTTAAATTTTAACTTAAAAGTTAAACGTGTAATGTAGTATTGTGAAATAAATCATACTGATAATTATTTTTTCAATAAATACTCTTACATCAAGATATATAATTATAAAAAGAAAAAAAAAAGACGGGAAAACTGGAAAGTCAAGATAGAAAATCGTATAATTAAATAATAAACTATGAGTAACATTAGCAGTATCACTCAGTTATCACACAAACCTGAATCGGTATACCAGCTTCCCGAGTGAGTTGCTCTACGGACTGATCTTTCAGCTGACATAACGGAACCAATTTTGCCGACTAATCGAATTTCCCGTTAGATAAAACACAAATATTGATTACTGTAGTTCTCACAATGTTGTGCTTCAACAGACTTAGAAGTAAAATAAAGTACTGTACTGCAATTTCTTCAAAGCAAAGGAAACATCAACCTCACAATTAAATTGTACTTGCTCCTCTTCTTTTGTTGTTCGTTGATTTTTCGACCGTATCGCCATCTATTAATAGTTTTGAAAATATAGGAAAAGGATATTATACGAATAATGTCCTTTTAAATTCTCCCCAGTGGGTCAGCGTTAAGTTTACAGACTTAAACATTAAACTCCGGGGTTTGATTCCATCTTGTGTACAGAGGGCAGATAGCCCATTGTGTAGGTTGCTCCACCTAGTTGATCAGCAGAAAGTTTACGGACTTACGACGCAAAAATCCAGGGTTCATTACCCGCGGCGAAGAGCACATAGCCCTTTTTTTTCACTCCAGTGGCTTAGCGGCAAGTCTAAGGACTTATAAAGCTAAAAATCTGGTTTAGATACCCACAACGGGCTGAGCACAAATAACCAATTTTGTATCTTTGTGTTTATTTGAGAACTCGAGAGTGGTATGTAATTTTAAGGAAGCTAGATGTGCATGGCCAGGTGGATAAGGCGCTCGATTCGCAATCTGAGGTTCGCGGGTTCGAATCCCCGTCCCTCTCAGCCGTGGGAGCGTTATAATGTGACGGTCAATCCCACTATTCGTTGGTAAAAGAGTATCCCAAGAGTTGGCGGTGGGTGATGATGACTAGCTGCCTTCCTTCTAGTCTTACACTGCTAAATTAGGGACGGCTAGCGCAGATAGCCCTCGTGTAGCTTTGTGCGAAATTCAAAACAAACAAACAAAAGCTACTTGTGCAATTTGTTTATAGAGTGCGCAAGTTGGAAGAAAAGCTGGAGGGTACCTTAACTAAAGTAGAGGCAATAGTTAAAGAGAAATGTAAATTGTTGGAAACAGCACAATGATTTCAAGAATAACTTAAGCTTTTACATACAAGGAATACATCAGCTAGCAATGACTTTCACGAAATTAGATAGAGTACTATTAGGACTAACATTAGTGGATTCGATTGTAACAAGCATGTTCTATTGAGCAACAGATTTCAGCCCTTGGCTTGTGCAGATTAGGAACTATTTGGCGGAAGGAAAACAAAAAGGGTAGAGGAGGATGTAAATGATAAACTTAAGAAAGATATAGTAATAGGTAACTCTTTGGCAAGGCATATGGATAAAATATTCTGTGATGTAAATAGTGAGAAAAGATTTAGATTATGCTATCCAGAGGCACGGATGGAAGATATAACTAACACAGTAAGAGACATAATAAAGGGGGCTAGCAATGATGCATTTTTGTTGTGCATGTAGGGCTAATGATGCAGGGAAAGGAACTAACTAATAAAGTACAAGGGGTTAGTAAAGGCATTTAGAGAAAAAGACCACAACTTAAATAACTTACGGATACTGCCGAGAATTAGCTGAATGAAATTATAAGTAGGTCACTAGGGCTAAATTTTAGGCTTGGGTTAGTATGTTACTTGCAAGGATGAGCAGATTCGCTGGTTGGACTTGTGAGATCAATTCAATGGGAGAAGGTAACTTTTTGGAATGGATGATTTGCATTCAAATAGGGTAGGGGCTGCCTTGTTTGCAAGGGCTGTAAGAGAAGTTTAAATTAGGAATAGGCTATGGTGATGCGGGACCGTCGTGTGACTATCCGAGAAATTGCGGAAGAGGTGGGCATCAGCACTTTTTCGGCACATTCCATTATGACCGAAGATTTGGCTATGAAGAGAGTGGCGGCGAAATTCGTGCCGAAGCTGCTTACGGCGGAAAGTCGGGGTCACTGTTTGTGGAGTCCAGCATGTCCTGTGAGACTTCAACACGAAGTTCCTTTTGCGTGATTATGGTGTTCATGTGGTGACAAGTCTTGGGTGTACGGGTACGACCCGGAAACCAAATCCCAGTTGTCACAGTGGAAGCATTCCACGTCACCAAGACCAAAGAAGGCCCGCCAAGTGTGCAGCAACGTCAAAGTGATGCTGACTGTTTTCTTTGACTCCCGCGGTGTGGTACACCATGAGTACGCACCACAGGGTCAAACAATCACCAAAGAGTACTACAGGGATGTCCTCCATCGCCTACGTGATGCTGTGTGGTGCAAGAGACCAGAATTGTGGTCAACAGGAAATTGGCGCCTCCATCACGACAATGCTCCAGCACATTCCTCGCACTTGATTCAGACTTTGTTGGCGAAAAACCAGACTCCTGTGGTTCAACAGGCTCCTTGCGACTTCTGGCTGTTCCCCAAACTCAAGAGGCCATTGAAAGGAATGCGATTTCAGACAAGAGAGGACATTATGGCTGAAACGACAGCCGAGCTAAACTCCATTTCGAAAGAGGCTTTCT
>NW_013669396.1:72654-74073 GCF_000517525.1 Limulus polyphemus
CTGAAACATGGTTAAATATAGATGATTTTGATGACAGAAATTTCTTTGAAATACAGGGTTATAGGGTATTTAATAGAGATAGAGTACTAAAGAGAGGGGGGAGTGACTTTATATGTAAAATGTAAGTTACACCATGTTGAAGTCGAGGATATCAAACTCAAAGATAAAAGTAATGAGATTGAACCATTCGAGTTTCTATCAGTGAATTTAAATGGAAAAGGTTTTTAGTGGGAAATTGTAACAGACCACCAGATTATACTGCTGAAAGTAATGAGAAACTTGACAATGAAATTAAGATTTCAGCTTCAATGTGGTCATAATTATGGGTGGTTTTCATTTCAGGCATATAGATTGAAAAGTGTTAGGAATCAAACCATGAGGGAGAAGGGATTTGGGGAACTGTTCAAGACAGTTTTCTTCCCCAATTGCTCAAGGAACCTATTAGAAACAATATTATTTAAAATTTATTGTTAATTTCTAATATGGAAAGGTTAAGATGGTGGAAATTGGAGAACATATGGGTGAAAGTGATCATTGCTCTATTAGATTCAATGCATTGCAGCAAATCGAGATAAGGAATAATATTTTCGTTACATGTTTAAAAAAAAGTAAATTTTAAAGGGAAAAGTTTTAAATTTTTAAGATAATCACATTCCTTATCGAAAGAGAAGGTTAGCTGCAAGTAAAAAAAAACCAGGGTGGTTCACAAAGGGTATAAGTGTTAAAAGAAAAGAAAAAATCACAAATTTAAGAAATTTCAATTGACTGGTATGATGATTGATTTAGAAGATTATAGAAAATAAAGAAAGTTGGTCAAAGAGTAAATTAGGGTATCAAAAAGGATGTATGAGAAAAGGTTGGATGAAAATGTAAAAATTAACATTAAGGATCTCTTTAAGTAAATTAAGAGTAAACAAAATGTTAGGATGAGGGTAGGACCTTTGAGGGATGATAAAGGAAGGCTAGTATCTGATGATTATGAGATAGCTGGGTTATTAAATTCTAATTTTTCTTCAGTTTTTACTGATGAAGATTTAAGCAGTATTATTCATCTTGAACAGTTAGTAGATGGAAAAAATGTGATAACATTAATTCATATTAAGGAAACATTGGAAAGTTTAAAGAAAGATAAGGCTTCTGAGCCGATAATATTTCCACAAGGGTTTTGAAGGCGGTTGAGGTTGGATGTGTAAGCCACTTGCTACTATTTTTGTAAGTCCTTAAATAGTGGGCAGGTGCCAGAGGATTTAAAGTTGGTTTATGTTACTCTTCTATTCAAGAGAGGTGATGAAAACTGTCCCAATAGTTATAGGCCTATTAGTCTTACATCAGATATGGGAAAAGTTTTCGAAAGTCTGATAAAAAAGATGCTTTGCAAAGTCATTTAACAATGTTTAGATTTTATTGGATAGACAACAT
>NW_013669396.1:75073-77289 GCF_000517525.1 Limulus polyphemus
CTGTCGATTCTGCACCTCTGGATGTATGCAAGGTGCTGATGGTCCATCTGGATGATGAACTCCTTCCCATAGAGGTAGTTCTGAAATTTCTGAAAGGCAAATATGATGGCCAGACACTCTCGTTCAACCACAGAGTAGTTCTTCTCACACTTACTGACGTACATTATGAGAAACATTTTGTCTACATGTTCATGTAAAAGTACTGCTCCAATTCTAATGTCTGATGCATCAGTCTGAATGATGAATGGTTTGTTAAAGTCTGGTATTCTAAGGATTGGTGAACTTCCAAACATGTTCTTCAACTTCTGGAATGCCATCTGCTGTAGTTGTTCCCACTTCACCTTGTTTGGTTGGCCTTTCTTGGTTAGGTCATTCAGTGGTGCAGTGACTTCACTATATATTGAGATGAACTTCCTATAGTATCCTGCTAATCCAAGGCAGTATCTGACTTGCTGCTTTGACACTGGAGCTGTTCTTTGCAGGTTAGCATCTCCTGTTCCATGGCTATCTGTCAGTTTCCCACTTTGTTTCGAACAAAGTCCAGCACAGAATAGTGAATGTAGTGCTTAGATGGTCTGATGGTCAGACCTACTGTCCTTATTTGCCTAAACAGCTCTCTGAGTTTTTCAGAGGGTGTTAACATCTGGATGTGTGGATCAGAATGTCATCTATATAATGCTCAAAGTTGGTGGTGTTGTGCAATATCTTCCTCTTCATGCAGTTGAATGATGCTGCTGAGGTGGCTAACCCACATCCTTCAAAACTATTTTCACACTTGGATATCTGGTCTGTCCATCTGGTGAAATATTGCTGTAAATGAACTACAAAGTAAAATACAGTTCCTCCAGTATCAGGTCTGACTTCTCTGAACTTCCGACAAAACTCTTCTCTTCCATAAATTCATATAATTTCAGCAAGGCCACTTTTAACTTGTCATAGTTCATGGCATCCTCTGACATCATGCCTGCATGTACTTGTAGGCCTTATCCTGTGAGAAGTGGGCTGAGACAGACTGCCCAGTCATCTTTGTCCCAGTTCTGATTTTGGATAAATCTTTCATATCTCTCCAGGAAAGCATCCATGTCATCTATCTGTTCATCATATTTGGGAAGCTTGGGTTGGTTGGCGTTGACCACACTGTCATTATTGGGTCCTTCTTCTTTCTATTTGCAGTCTTTCCTCTCAATCTTTTTTCTTCTTTCTCAATTTGTATTCTCATTCTCTCTATTTCTAGTATCTCCTTCCTCTCATCTTCTTCTCTTATTCCTTCGCCTTCCTTTTCTTATGTTTAGTCTTCTTCCTCTCATCTCTACCTCTCCTCCTCCTCCCTCTTCTATTGCCACACTTCTCTCTCTCTCTCTAGTTCTTGTTTAACGAATTCTCGTAGTTCACTATCTTTTAACCCAAGATACTTACCTCTTTCTATCCATTTATCAAAGTCAGCTGACATGATTATATAGCATGATTGTAATCTTTACACTATTTGCGCAACTACTACTTATTTCCGCTGTCGTTCACGTCTTTTTCAATCACCGTTTACCACTGTATACTCCTGGCTGTCACGGGTATCGAAACCACGTTTCTAGCAGTATAAGTCCGCAGACATACCACTGTGCCACTGGGGGGCGTCTCGCCAAATGTCAGAGTTTAAATTTTATATGGGCTTGGATTCTTCCAAGGTAGGTGTCTGTGACTTGTTAGCGATAAATTCGAACAGTAAACGGATAGCACACAATCAACTTGTTTTAAAATAATATATTCCAAAGCAAGTCAAACCACGTACACTATGGATATCACAATTGTATCTCAAACTCTAAATAATTATATTTTCTTGTCAAATGTCCATTTAGGCTGATTCAGTTATTTTAGAATCCAATTGACAAGACAAACTATTTTTCTCTGTTCTTATCACAATAGTATCAGTGAATAATTCACTACGCTACCCTGCAGGTTACTATAGTTGCATCCTGAACTTCAAATAATTGTCTCTTTTTCCTCAAAATCCACATAGACGGTTTCACTTACTTTAGAACACCCTTTGACAAACGAATTATTTTCTTTATCTCTAGACCCAGCATGGCCAGGTGGTTAGAGTGCTCAACTCGCAATCTGTGGGTCGCGGGTTCGAATCCCCATCCCGCCAAACATGCTCGCCTTTTCAGTATGTGGGGGCGTTATAATGTGATGGTCAATCCCACTATTCGTTGGTAAAAGAG
>NW_013669396.1:78289-93664 GCF_000517525.1 Limulus polyphemus
TAATTGTTCTTTTTTCTCAAAATCCGACATAGACGGGTTCACTTACTTTAGAACACCCTTTGACAAGCGAATTATTTTCCTTATCTCTAGGCCCAGCATGGCCAGGTGGTTAGAGTGCTCAACTCGCAATCTGTGGGTCGCGGGTTCGAATCCCCATCCCGCCAAACATGCTCGCCTTTTCAGCCGTGGGGGCGTTATAATGTGATGGTCAATCCCACTATTCGTTGGTAAAAGAGTAGTCCAAGAGTTGGCAGTGAGTAGTGATGACTAGCTGCCTTTCCTCTAGTCTTATACTGCTAAATTAGGGACAGCCAGCGCAGATAGCCCTCGTGTAGCGTTGCGCGAAATTCATAACAAACATCCTTATCTCTATTAAACTGTGAAACTAACTTTAGAATATCACCTGTTAAAGCTAATCATTCACATGCTAGCTAACTTCACGTTTTCTGACTTATTACTGACTGAATTTTGTCTCTTGGTGGGAAAGTGGTAAGTCTAAGGATTTACAATGCTGAAATCAGGGGTTCGATTCCCATCGGTGGACACAGCAGATAACACAATGTGGCTTTGCTATAAAACACACACACATATACACACTGACTGAATTTGACTTTAGTTCTTCCTCTTCACATGCGCTCGAGAGCCATTTATATAAATACTTTATCCACTAAGGCCTCGAAAAATAGCGAAGATTCGAGTAATGTGACGTCAACAATATTAGTAAAGCCACCAATCACTCGTACTGAGTTACATATCAAAAATTTGTCCCAGTTATCACCTTTAAAATGATTACTTTTAACTTTGTTGCTATGAATAGTAAATTAAATATTAAATCACCAAAGAAACGAAATAATAACACTAAACAGTCTTGTATATCCAACAAGTCATAAAAGTAGTATTCTAAAGTTAACTAAAGGAAAGGTATAATGATGAAAGCTGAGATTATATTCAAACACCAAGCTTTCAATAGACAAAGTGGGGAATCCAGTAATGTGGGGATTGTATTCTTCGTGTAAAATCGAGATGGCTTAGTCTGCTACATGATCATTAATCACATCAAGTGATATGTCCATTTCTATCTCTATCCTGTTTGGTTCCTTGTTTCAAGTTCAGTAGCCAGCCCTACATATCTTTTCTATTTAACAATAATTGTTTTCCTAATACTCGTCTCTATATTTGTGGGGATAAGTCAGCTATTTGGACAGAAGAGTGGCTGGTTGGAAGAAAACAGAGGATTGTTATAAAAGGAGTTCACTCAAACTGGATTAATGTTGCAGGTTGGGTACCTTAGGGTTCAGTCTTAGGACCTTTGCACTTGAGTTTTACATCAATGACATAGATGAAGAAATGGTCAATAAATTACTTAAGTTTGCAGATGATATTAAGATCTTGGGTGTTACTAGGTGTGAAGAGGATACTGCTGAATTACAAATGGATAGATCATTTAGTGAGTTTGGTAAATAAATGGCAAATGGAGTTTAATTATGATAAATGCAAGATAATGCACGTGGGTTATCATAATTCCAATTATAAGTATAATTTGGATGGAAATAACCTTAACAATGTCACGAAAGAAAGAGGTCTTGGTGTAATAGTTCTTCAGTCATTTAAGCCATCCAAGCAGTGTGCTGTTGCCAGTTGTAGGACAAAGAGGATATTAGGATATATCTACAAAAATATTGAATACAGGTCTAAAGAAGTTATAATTTCATTACATAGATCGCTGGTTGAGCCTCATTTAGAGTATTGTGTTCAGTCTTGGGGCTCTTTATCTTAGGAAGGATATTGAATTGTTGGAAACGGTTCAGAGGAGGGTTACTAGAATGGTGTCTGATGGATGGGCTGACATACGAGGAGAGGTTAAGATCTCTGAACTTGTTTTCTCTTAGTTAGGGGGGATTTGATTGAGGTGTTTGTGATTGTTAAGAAAATTGATAGTGTTGATGCATAATCTTTTTTCATACTTAATGGTGAGAATTGTAGGACGAGGGGGCACAAATATAAATTTTGGCAGGGTAGAAGTCATCTTCAGCTAAGACAGTTTTATTTTTCTAACTGGATGGTTGGCCTCTGGAATGGGTTGTCTTTGGATGTTGTGGAGGCAGTAAATTTAAGTGAGTTTAAGAGAAAGCTTGATAACTATATGAATGAAATGGGCTGGCTTTCAGGTTTCTTAAAATAGTTTCAGTTTAGTTTGGAGGGTTCGACAGCCTAGATAGTCCAATAGGTCGCTTGTTGTCCCTAAATATTATTATTATGTTATTCTTGGACTTTTTTCATACTGATATTATCATTAATGATATATAATTTGGCACAAAGATTGTGTCCGCCAGGAATAACTGATTAAGTTTTGATGAAAGTATGTAAAAAGTAAAAGTCACACTGAAGATTAGCCACACAGCTCGAATATTTATAATCTGAGATCAAATTTGGTGTATAGGCTAAGTGTCCACCAAGGAACAACTGGTTTAACTTTAGGTGATTTCAGGTCAAATTTCAATATCACGCTGTAGGTTATCCACATATCCTGATAGGTTGACATCTGAGTTTGAATGCATTTGATAGTTTAAAGTCACATAATGTCAACCGCATAATGCAAACAGTTTCATTTTTAATTTTATCAAATAAGGTTCCAAGAAAAAAAAATTGAGTTTTAGTGAATATAGGTCAAAGTTCAAGGCCACACTGAAGGTAAACCACATAACTCGAGAAATTTTCATTTTAGTTCAATCAAATTTCGTACAAAAGCTGAGTATTCTCGAAAAGTAATTGCTTAACGTTTCGTAAATATATGGGTCAAAGTTCAACCACGTAACTCGAACATATTCACATGAGTTTGACTTCAGATCAGAGTTTCAAGTTGACTCTGAGGGTCAACCACTTACATCAAAAAAGTTTCCTCTGATGTTAATCATATTTGAACGATTCTTGTTAACTGACTATAAAGGACTAGTTGATTAACTTAGATTAGTTTGGTTAAATTTTAAAGTTAACCACATATCCCAAAACGTTTTCATCTGAGTTTGAATGAAGCCCATATTTAAGGTTAACTAATTAACTCAAAAAGTTGTCATCTCAGTTTAATCACATTTTGTACGAAAGGTGAATATATCTCAGAGATTTTTTTTTAAAGTTTTGGTGAATGTAAATCAAATTTTAAAGTCACACTGGATGTCAAACAGTGAACTCGAAAACTTTTTCTATATTTTAAAGTATTGTTTGTTTGTTTTGTTTTTGAATTTCGCACAAAGCGAGGGCTATATGCGCTAGCCGTCCCTAATTTAGCAGTGTAAGACTAGAGGGAAGGCGGCTAGTCATCACCACCCACCGCCAACTCTTGGGCTACTCTTTTACCAACGAATAATGGGATTGACCGTCACATTATAACTCCCCCACGGCTGAAAGGGCGAGCATGTTTGGTGTGACGGGGATTCGAACCCGCGACCCTCAGATTGCGAGTCGAGTGCATCACCTGGCCATGCCGGGCCTATTTTAAAGTAGGTTAAGTTCTAAGGCTATAGTAATGGTTCGCCACATAATGCGAAAAGCTTTCGCCCGAATTTGAATGTCGGTCAAAGTTCAAGTTGATTCAGAAGGTCAACCACTTCAATAAAAACGTTTTCATCTGATTGTCATGAAATTTGTACTATTCTTGAGTGTCCTTAAAGGACCAATTGATTAACCATTGGATAATGTAGGTCTAAACTCAAGTATTATACTGAAGATCGTCAACAAAACTATAAAAGTATTCATCCGAGTTTGAATGTAGGTCAGATTTTACGCTTATACTGAAAGTCAAACACAAAACTTAAGTTTTCATCGGAGTATTAAAGTGAGTCAAAGTTAAATCACACTAAGTTAGCCAAATAACTCAAAAGTTTTCATCTGATTTCGATCAAATTTTGTTCAACTGTTTGGTGTGCCCCAAGGAAAAATTATTTACTTTTGGTGAATGTAGCTCAAAGGTCCAGGTCAATCTTTTGGTCAACCACGTAATTAGAAATGTTTTCATTCAAATTTGATCAAATTTGTTACATAGGTTGAGTGTCCCCAGGGATAAACTGAATAACTATGGAGAATTTAGATCAAAATTCATTACACAGAAGGTCATCTACATAATATGAAACGTTGTCATCTGAATTTGAATACAGTTGAAATTCAAGTTCACATTGACGATAAATCACATAACTCGAACAATTTTCATCTTAATTAAATTTCATTCAATTAATGAGTGTTTCTAAAGGACCAATTTATTAACTTTTCCTGGATGTATGTCAAATTTGAAGTTCACATTCAAGGTCAACACCATAACAAGAAATGTTTTCAATCAAATTTTCTATAGTTGTTGAGTGCCCTTAAATAACCAATTGTTTAACTTTTGGCGAATATTCAAAAGTTTGAATGTAGATCAAAATTTAAGGTCACATCGAAGATTAAACACATATTCCGAAAAGGTTTCATCTGAGCTTAAAGGTAACTCAAAGTTTAAGGTCATACTGAAAATTAACTGCAAATAACAAAAGTTTTATCTGAGTTTATATGTAGTTCACATTGCACGTTAATGACTGAACTCAAAACCTTTCATCAACTTTGATTTTAAAGTTGAGTGTCCCCCAAGGAACAGTTGTTTATCTTTTGGTGAATGTAAGATAATAAGGTCACACCATAGGTCAACCACATAACTCGAAAGGTTTTAATGTGATTGCGATCAAATTTCGTTCAATTGTTAAATGTACCTTACGGACCAATTAATTTACTTTTGGTGAATGAAGACCAAAGATCCAGTCTCATTCCTTTGATCAAAGCCATTACTGAAAAAGTTTTTGATTTCAAACTTCAAAGTGAAACAGAAAGTAAACCACATAACTCCAAAAGTTTTTGATCTAGTTTGAGCATAGATCAAAGTTCAAATCCACTCTGAATGTCAACCATTTAAGTCAAACGTTTTTTCTCTAATTTGATCAAATTTGTACAATTATTGAGTGTCCTTAAAGAACCAATTGATTAAGTTTTGCTTAATCAAGGTCAAGCTTAAAGATCAATCACATAAATCAAAAAGTTTTCTTCTGATTTCAATCTAATTACATACAATTATTGTGTTGATTAATTTTTGTTGAATGTATGTATAAAGTCAAGATCTTCTTAGTTTCAATGTAGGTAATAAATGAAGCTTACTCTGAAGGTCATCCACATAACTGGAAAAGTGTTCATCTAAATAAATTCAGATGATATTATAAAGCTTAGACCCCAATGAACTAATTATTTTTGTTGAAAGTAGGTCAAAGTTCAAGGTTACACTGCAGGTCAACCACATAGTCTGAGAGTTTTCATCTGATTTCAATCAGTTGTTGAATGTGCCTCAGGGACTAATTAATTTACATTAAAGGTCCAGGGCACTCTTTCAATCAACCATATAATTCAAAATGTTTTCATTTGATTTTGATCAAATTTGTTACAATGGTTGAGTGCGACCAAAGGACAAATTGATTAAATTTTAACGAATGTTTGTCAAAGTTCAAGGTCAAGCTCATACTCAATATCTTTCATCTATTGATTACATTTGGTAGAACTGATATTTCTTGTCTCTGAATTTGGAAGCAAGTCAAATGTCAAGATCACACTGAAGGTCAACCACATTCCAGAAATGAAGTAACAGTACATATAAGTAGTGGATACTTGTCAAACTAGTCTGTATACAACCACAGGATATGGCTGCTGTGGATAAAGAATTTAAAACAGGTGCACTGGACCTTCTTTATTAACTAGGTATGAAACTTAGATACTATTAATTCTGCAAAAACCAGCATCCTACAAAATATTCCAATCTTTCAAGGCTTGTTACATAAATGTATTTAGATAGCAGAAGTAGCAAATGATAGCTTAAAGCAAAGTTAACAGATATTGTATTTCCAAACCTAAAGATTTCTTTTAGATAGGATTATGTAAGAATTGCCTTTTTTTTTTGTAAATGTTGTCAATCTGCTCTCATACAAAACACATGATTTTGCTGTCATACAATGCATGCTGAAAGTTGTGAAACAACCCAACACATTATAAAGTTTGGAGATTTGTGCACAAGAAGTTGACGTGAAAAAAAAAATGAAGCAGGTAATGCAGCTTTGGATTGTTTACATTTCTCTTCATTTAGTGACATTGAGTGTATTCCAACTTATGCAGACAGTATCAAATATACAGGAACACCTACCTAAGGATAGACTGAATGAAGTGTGGGTCAGTAGTGAAAGGTACAAAGTTCTCTGTTCAAAGATTTAGACCTGCCATATTCAACCAAGGTGTAATTTCTCTGATTCAACTTGACAGTCAGAATGACCATCTATACTATCCTGTTGTTGCCCATGTCACATAGGTGCAAAATTAGTGGGTGCTGTACACATGTATCATTAGTAATGTGGTTCATTGGACTCAAACAGAAAAAGGAGCACAGACTCAAAGAACAGCTTCCATGCCTGAAAAGGCCAAAATGCTGCTTGACTGTTCCAATGAATCTGAAAATGACTGAAGGTGGAATGTGAATACTTATTGTACACATGTGAAATATTACAATTTTATGAGTGAGTTATTGACAAGACTAAAAAAATTTTCTGAGGTTTTCAATACTGGAAAAGGCAAACAGAATGTATGTAAATAAAGAAATTCAGAGTTTGAAAATTCCCATCTTATAAACCACTTTTCTTTTGTTTAATAATACACTTGACAACAAATTAGTGGTTCAACATAAAATAATAGTATGATTCAAAGTTGTGTGACTTACAAATGTGATGAACATGGTCAAAAGTCTCAAATTCACCTGAAACATATCACATCAGATTTTTCATGAAACAGACTTAATAATGGTTTGACATTCTCTAAACAACTCTCTATCAAAGCATGTGATTTATGAAAATGTTAAAAGTTATGTTTAAAAAAATACAAATGTTCTTCTTAATTAAATATTCAAACTTGTTAAAATGTATGTAAATTTAATTGTAGCATTACAACTAATATGGAAAATTTTAAAACTATTTCCAAATTATTGTTTTATTGATCATCATACATACAATAGAGGGGAGAGCTTGAGCCCTCCTCTTAGCCATTAACTTTTAAAACTTGTACAAAAGAAATAGATATTAGGAAAAACTGAATACTTATCTCTAAAGTGTACCACTTTAAAACCATGAGAAATATATATACTTTTTTTGTTATTCACTCAGTTAGTCATTACAATATAAATGAAAGACATGTAAAGCTTTGTTTCAGTTTTTCAACTGTGAGTTTGGCATTATTGTCAGTACATCTCGAATGTAACATCTCTGTGGACCAGATGATCGACACTCTTGCCTTGACAAGTCATTGTCGAGAATTTTTAACATTCATGCAAACTGCATTCATCAAATTACGTGTAGCATTCCATTTGATTTTTTTTACTTTATAGAATGGCAAGAAATTATTTTTGATAGATGTATTTCATTTGCTTGTTTTAAGTGAAATTACTAAATTGTATTCATATATTTTTAGCTGTCTTTCTCTATCTGGATTGAAAGTAAAGCCCCTTCTTAAAAAGTCCTGGTTGAGCAATGTTTGTATATTGAACAAACTTTGTAAAGACTATATAAAGAGTTTTTTTAATTCAACATAAGTTTAGTCTGATTTAAGTAATATGCTGTATTACATACTCAAGTAGTTTAACTAATAATCCCTCATAGGTCAATTAAACATTATGTGTGAGCATTGATGTGCATTTAATGAAATCTTTCATGGAATCTTTTTTTTTTGTACAACAGTAAGAAATATTATGAATATGCATTAAAAGATCTTGATAATGCAAGGTACAGGAAAAATAAGTAATGGATAAGCAACCCTAGAGGTTTCAGATTTGATCTTTTAATTTTTTTTTAATACTCAAACTACACACACTTGGATAATCATGATTATCTTCGAATTCAATTTATTCTAGAATACACTTACATTTTAACCTTGGTTTACACTTAATATAATCATCTTTTAGCTTAATTTAATTTATTTAATTATTTATGAAAAAATAAAATGCATGTTGTTAAGCCTAGAATTTTTACTTTAAACTATATTTAGCTGCCATGATAAAAGATGAAGAGTAATTTATCGAAATTCTTCACACTTAAAATTAAAGCACTGAATTTGCACCAAGAAATTAAAAAAATATTTAGTTCCCCTTGAAATCAGTTTTAAATCAAATTCTGAAAGTTTCATTAACTGCCTGGAACGAATTAAATTTTGTTATAATGTGATGCTTATACATTTTTTAAAACATGCAGAAAATGCATATATCTATATTTATCACTAGTCTTAAAACACTAGAATTCATTGAGCAGTTTCTATTACGTAAGACTAGTTTCAATATGGTTTAAGTAAGCAAGTACTAATGTAATTGTTATGGTCATTTTTACATACATCTTCTTGGTCAAAAACTATAAACCTGCATACAAATTAAAATTTTCATTCAATAGTCAAAACTGAGATATATTGATCATCATATTTAAATATACTTTAAATTAAAAAAACATAAATGTACATTGCAATTTGTTCACATACAGTGGCATTATATTGAAATTCCCTAAAAATAAATCTATGTCAATCATAGCCAATACTTATATACATTAATAATTATATTTTAAGCATGTTTCTATGAAAGTTCCTTTTGCTTACTGTGCAAAGTATACCCAAAGTTGTAAGAGCCTTCTTTTACAAATTACATTGTGGACATCAACTATAAATATTCAGCACCATGTTAAGTCTTCCTTTCTACTGTAATTATAAAGCACTCAGCTTTACTGTCACACTGTTATGGTCAGAATAATATAATGATTTAAAATTTTCTCAACCAGTTGTACAAGAACAACATCAGTATTGTGCAAAACACAGCTGTAATCATTTTTAGTGGATATGTGACAGTAGTGTTACAGATACTTCATTGTGTATTTCTTGTACTTAATCAGGACTTCACTATATAATAAAATTCTCTTTTCAACAATTCAACACATTTTCTTTATTAATTTAAGGTACAAGTGATAAACTCACAAAAGTCAGGCCTAATCTGCTGCTTGGCTCTGCCTCAGTCTTTAATGTGTTTTTTTATGATCAGTCTAAGAGCAAACTGTACATGAACTTTCTATACCTTATAAAAGGGTTCAAAAGCACTTCATACTTAATTCAAAACATCTTATTTAAGCTTTCAAACTTAGAAATTAAATATTTTACTTTATTCTTCTTTTATTTCAAAAACACACAATCACTTAACTTAGAAACTTTAACTTTTGAAGTAGTTATAAAAAAACAACAGAGATTCCTATAATATATTATCGTTTGAACTACTGTATGAAGAACTGCTTCCATCAGTCAGTGCTTAAGAAATTATACACATATAACTTGTAATTATCTCTTTACCCATAAATCATTTGATGTTTTTTAGTTATATTTCAAACTTCATTCTGCTGCTTCATATGATTCTTATGTTAATATGTTAAAAAAGAATGAGAGAATCCCACATATTTGAGCAGATTCATCAAATTACAACTGTAAAAGCGGCTAACATAAATTACTATTCTGAACAAATCTGATTTTATAAATGGATGAATAAATTGGTTTATATTACTGATTTTGCACCATAAAAATGAAATATCTAACTCTTTAACTACCTAATCGTTTTTTATTAATTTCAAGTAGTTCTTCTATATAAGCTTCAATGTATAGGTCTACAAGTTAGAGCCACCTGCTGTTGGATATGGGATTAGTTCATAAATGGTTCAAATAAAAGACAAACTCAAATTATATTGTCTGTACCTATATCAAAATTATAAGAAAATTTTACAGTCTTAATTTGTTTTGTCTTGAAATCAACAATATCTGATCACATTATAGTATGCATAAAAACACATGCATGAAATGAAAGACATCATCAACTCTACCATTTTCTACAGAGCATGAAGCTGAAACAATAAAACATACCTTATATAATATGGTAAACTGACACAATAGACTATGTGCAAACAGTTTCTTCAGTGCATTTTAGATATTAGTAACTTAAAAATATTTTCTGTTTTTATCACAAAATGTTAATTGTTAAATGCAAAAAAGGATGTGCCACTGGAAAATATTAATGTTTTATGGGTAAATTCCATTATTGATTAACAATAGACAACTGGTAACCAACTTACTTCAACAACAAATATCAGAATATACACTTCCAATATCTTGAGAAAGAGATGCATACATAAATTCACCATTCCTTATGCAACTTGTTAGTAAGTCTTTAGATAAAAACTTCTAGTTTGAAGATGGACTTGCTGTTTAAGTTAGGAGTTTCTGACTTCACTGCTACATTTCAAACATTTTCTTGTAGATCAGAATTCAGAAATAAACATCACACTCCAGAGTAGACAGAAAAGAAATACACGTAGAGAAGAAATATTGGATACAATAAAAGTGGTCTTTTGTCCTGTAGTTCATGCACACATAAAAGAGATCCCGCACTATAGGTGGCCCACACTACTCCCATAAACTGAAAAAAGAAAAGTGTTCGAAGTAATACAAGGAATTACTATTTAACAATCAAAATCTAGTGCATGGTTTTTATACTTTATGATAATTCAAAACACATTTTTTTATAAATTAATAATTTCTATTTTTAATTCACAAAAAAATATAAAATAACAGAATTGTTACTCAAAATTAAGGCACACCTCATTTGAATTCATTTTGATATATATGTTATACAAAAGTCATTATTGAGATAAAAAGAGATGATATTTTAAATTTTGATGGTTTCTTTTTAAATTATATTCCTTGCAGGCAATAACTGCTTTATTTTGAGATAATTTATGGGTTACAACTGTTCTGTAGAATTATCAAACTTGTTTTTATAAAGAAAATAAAATTAAGATGTATATTTTGGCAAAGTTTACTTGACTTACCTTTACCCAAAGACTAATGTAAGGGAAAGGACTTAAAAGTGGTAAAGTAGTAGCTGTGATGATTAAAGGCAGTACAGAATAACCAATAACTCCAAGGCACTGAGAATAATTCACCTAAAAAAAACATAAAAATGTACTTTATTTATATTCCATACAAAGACTTGGACTATGATTTCCAAGAAGGAACCACACTGAGTTTTTGAACACAAGCACTAAAAAAATCTTGCTGTGAGTGTATTTATCATCAGCATTTGAGTTAGCAGAATATGTGAATTTAGATAATATAAACATTTAAAGGCTTATAGTTTTTCAATTTATAATACAAAGCATATTAAATGCATTCTCTTTTCTTCATTGTGTGTCTATGAAATTGAATACTGACGAGGGATATAAGAATTGGAATAGCTATGTCAAATAGTCTACAGTGAATAAACAGTTTGTAAACAAATTCTGAAACATAATAATAAATACATCTAAAAAAATGTAGGTGAGAATGAAAATATCTTTGATATTACTAAAAGTTGAGCAATTAAACATACATTCAAATTATTGGAATAGTATAAGTATTTTAGAGTTAAATATTTTTGTGCTTGAATGTGTGTGAACAGGTAACTCAAGTTGACTGCTTCTAAACTAACAGTCTAATACAATCTCTCTTATTTTGCATAATTACTACATACACTATATATGTTTGGTATACCTATTGCTAGTAATAAGTTGTACAATAAAAATTGATACTGAAAAATATAAAATTATGCAAAATACTGTTTTGAGTGAAATAAATATTGCATTCAAAACACTAAGATCACAAGCATTATACCACATACATTATTTAGCATTCAATAAACATTAGCTTCTTACTTTCTGGTGACCTGTAATAAATACACTTTGGTAAGATTCCCATACAATTTTAACCACATTCCTAGCTTAGAAAATCATTCACAAGTGAAAGCAAAGAAAAATATATAATAAGACAACCTTTCACCCAATACCAGGGCTCAAGATACTTTAAAAATTTTCAAAACTAGGCCTAATTTGACAACCTTTAAGATTACTTGTAATTACAAAGAAAATTTAGGCTTAATTAAACTGCAAAAATACTTAAGACTTTTCCATTGGTTTTCAAGCAAATTATCCAAGGCATGCTGTACCAATTGTGATTTTTTCTTTTTAGTTTAGTAAAAAATATTTATATGCCATAGCCAGGATCAAGTTTTAATATAATATTCATAGCTAAACTTCCTATTTATTAGATGTTTATTTTCAAAATGAGCATAAAAATTAAATTGGATGTTGCATTCTTGAATTATACAAACTTTATATTATGTCTAAATTACTATAAATTTATCAAAAACTTTAGCAAGTTGCACAAGTATACTTTTTCATCATGATGCTATTCAATAAATCTCCAGGTAACACAACAATTTATTTTTGAAAATTGACATAAAGTTTGTCCTACCTCGCCACCCAACACTCGAGCCAGAAGAAAAACAACAAGTGACCCACACACCCACAGTGTCAAGATCCATGAAGCGACCTAGTATAGATATGTTATCAGATTTGTAGATTATCACAATATTAGAAAGATTAAATGTAAACCAATTAATTATGAAATTTTCCAATGAAGACAGTTATTTTAGGTTTATTATAGACACTGGTAAGTGGTATACATTTACAAGATATTCTGTTTTCATAACTTATAATTTTTATATACAGACAATGATGATAGTTCATCACATAAATAAAAGAATGTTGAATCTTTATTAAATTGTGATTTTTTCTTTTTTAGTTTAGTAAAAAATATTTATATGCCATAGCCAGGATCAAGTTTTAATATAATATTCTAAGTTAATATTTTAAAGGTCAGCACAATAAATAGTTTTAACTCAATTTTTGTCTCAATTAATTTAAACTGTGACCCAAACATCAATCTTTAAATAGTTGTAACTTGTTTCTGAAATAAGCTTCCATCTAACAAATTGTTTTACAGAAATAGCTAACCTTATATAAATCCCAGCTGTCTGATTTAACCAATATTTAAGTTACAGTATATAATATATATATTTAATCACAATTTAAGATGAGTGTTCTTCTGATCAAAGAATGAAAGTTTTCAAGACATGAAGTTTGACAATTTATAAAATTGTGACCTACATTTTCACTGCTCAACATGTAAAAAGCATTACTTTTGAGACATCATGTATATAAACTCTTTATTATTTTGGAAAGTTTGATTTCACTTACGCTTGCTTGTCCATACAAGGAAACAAGAGCAAATAAGAAAACAACAAGCAATGGTCCCCAAAAGTCAGGACTGTCTCGCACAAGTGTCGTTTGTAGCCAAGGAAAGGAAATGGAAATACCACACATCGTACTTTGTAAAAGATCTCTCTTGGATCAATCTCTAGTTCTTCCCTTCCCATAAGAGAAAGATTAAAATTTTACTTCATCAGTAAATTGTTTTCCTAATCTCATACATGTACAAATAAAATTTGATTATACATATATATATATATATATGACCTAAGTTATTGTAAGAAAAAGATATGATGCTCAAGAAACTTCATCATTGTTCCTTTCTTCTTGAAGGAAAACTGAATGCTAGTTTTAACTTGCAATCAAAGGAAATCCTAAGGTCTAATGATAATAGTTATTTAAACAATTTTTATCATAACAAATTTCCTAGGTGATTTGTATAAAGATATATTTTTTATTCCATCCATATCACACATACTTACCAAATTATCTCAAGTGCTAAGCAAACTGACCAAGAGATTTGGCACGTTCTTGTACTTTTTGTACTTGTTCATTTTCAAACATTTCTGACTTGATTTACTTGACTATTTCTTGGCCTACAAATGATGTGCCTATTCAATTTTTATGAAAAGCTAAATCTATTTTGTTTAAGGTTGGCAATTTATAAAATTACAAATTCCACACATGGAACACAGAGTCAAACTACTAGGTATAAAATCTAAATTTACAGATTTAGTTATGGGCCACACAGACTTGAAACTTCTCATTAAAAAAAAAAAGTCTCTCTTAAAATAAAACTTCTCTAACTTAAATAATAGCTCATCTTCTGTTGAGTTAAACTTGTTTTAATTCTTTCTCATTGGCTATATAGATGCTTTTAGTAATTCATTTAGTGTGGGTCTATATTATATCCAAATTCACTTACTGGTTTTTACATTTCACTTTGAGTGTTAACAATGCCCTTACAATTGTTTATCATAGTGGATATGCTTTTATTTAACATTCACATGGTTTCTGCAGTTGTCAACTGACCAAACTTAAGACCTATCAAGCCTAACCCTTAGAAAAGTTGCAGACCTATTTTTACAGAAAATTGACCAAAAAATAACAAAAATATCAATAATAAAGAATTGTTCAAATACCTTCTATGTTACTTATTTAATTTTTCATGCATTTGCAATGAATATCCGTGTATTTAACAATGACGTATTTCTCATCTACTAATAGGACACGTTTTGTTACTCTTGCACATGTATGCCTACTGAGAGCATGAACATTTGGACTTTAGTTAATTTAACATCTTATAAGACCTTCTTTCACTTCTGTGAATGTATTGTCCATCATTGAACATGTCAGAAGCATTGCATGGTTAGTATTATGAACAGGGGTAATTGGGTACAGTTACTGTCTAACCTGATTTCAACAGTGAGATTCTATGATGTTCTATATACTCTTTATTACAATTCACAATATTTCAATATATGAGAACTATTTGCAGACATTGAATGAGAACTCCCATTGAGTAATGGGAGTATGATGATGATGAGAATGTTACAAAAAGAAGCTTTGTACTTCTTTTGAATATAGGAAACAATCTTAACATATAACATAACATAATGTTCTTGAACAACTTTTTTTACCTATTGATCCATCTCAGTTATTCCATCCTCTTAAACTAAATTAAAATAGGAATAAAAAAAATCTTAAAGTCATTCATTATCATTCATATACTTATCAAGCTTTTTCTTAAACTCACTTAAATTTACTGCCTCTACAACATCCGAAGGCAACCCATTCCAAAGGCTAACCACCATGTTAGAAAAATGAAACTGTATTAGCTGAAGATGACTCCTACCTTGACAAAATTTATATTTGTGTCCCCTAGTATTACTATTCTCACTGTTAAATATGAAAAAAGATGATGCATCAACACTATCAATTCCCTTTATAATCTTAAAAACCTCAATCAGATCCCCCAGTCCTAAGACTGAGCCCTGAGGTACCCCACTTGTGACGTTAATCCAGTTTGGCTGAACTCCATTTGTAACAACCCTTAGCTTTCTTCCATCCAGCCACTTTTTTTATCCCATCTGCTAACTTATCCCACACACCCATTGAGATAATTTTTTATAAGCCTTTTATGTGGCACCTTGTCAAATGCTTTCTGAAAATT
>NW_013669396.1:94199-94918 GCF_000517525.1 Limulus polyphemus
GTTGAATATTTAAAATTTTCCATATCTGATCAGTGTGTCCAAATAATTCAGCTGCCCAATTCACAACAGATAATTATCATTGCATCCCTTCAAAATTTGCTTTTTTGAAATTTGTATCCAAATATCATTATTCCTAATCTCCATATGCAGCAAAACATTGAACTTAATAGAGCAATAATCACTTGCACCCAGATGTTCCCCAATTTTCACCCATTCAATCATTTAAATATTTGAAGTTAACAATAAATCTTAAATAGCAATGTTTCTAGTAGGTTCCTTGAACTGATGAAGAAAGTCATCCAGAACAGTTTCCAAAAACTTTTCTCTCTAACAGTTTGACTCTAGAATTTCCCAAGGTATATGCTTAAAATTAAAATCACCCATAATTATGACTTCATTAACAGCTGAAATCTTAATCTCATTATAAAGTTTCTCATTAATTCCATCAGTATCATTTGGTAGTTTGTAACAAATTCCACTAAAAGCCTCTTCCCTTTATATCCACTATAGAAACCCAAATTGATTCAATTTCCTTGCTATTATCTTTGATATCCTCAACTTCAACAGGATGTAACTCACATTTTACATATAAAGCAACTCTTCCCCCCTTTTTAATACTCTATCCATATTAAATAGCCTGTAACCCTATATTTAAAAACATCAATGTTTAACTGTGTTTCAGTTATTCCCATTATATCAAAAATCCTCCATCCCAACCA
>NW_013669396.1:95983-110390 GCF_000517525.1 Limulus polyphemus
ATATATATATAACTATATACATATATATATATATATATATATATATATATATATAGAACACATCGTTTTCTAAGTAAAAATAAGTATCTCAAAAAAATTCTTAAATTAGATCTCTCCCAATCAACTTAATACTTAAATATTTGTTATGAGATATTTCATCCCTTCACTTGAACGAAAACGTTGTATTCTACAGTTGAATAATTATTTAATGTCTGTACCTTATTGATAACCTGTTAAAACTTGTTATTTGTTTTATACCAGATTTTTTTCAATCTTGAATGTTGAATGTTTGTAATAGAGTAGAATTAGGCTTATCTCCTGTGTCGTCCGCGGGGAATCGAATCCCGGAATTTAGCGTTGTAGGTCTGTAATTTTACCGTTGTCCCACCGGGAAACTTTTTCGCTGTTAATAATGCATCTAGTTTGTATGAAATGAACGCGTTAGCTTTTGTTCCAGAAATTGTTGCTTTTGCAAACACCTTTTTCAGTTAAAAAATACGAATTGCACAATGAACGAACCTTTCTAACGTTTCACTTTATCCTTACTAAATAGTCTCTCATTGTCCTGTCTACATAATTCTTAGTAGTACTTGGCGTAAATTACAAAACCCATCCAAATTATAAAGTACATTTCATAGTTTACACTAAGTTTGAGCATTTTGTAATGAGATCATTCCAGATGTTTGCATATATTAACATATTTAAAATATTTTACAATGTAATACTTTTAAAATCAAATCTTTGTTTTAATAACGGCTGGATGTGGTCTAGTGGTTAACTTGTCTGAATACAGATCTTAAGAAGGTTCTTGGTTCGTGCCGCAATTCTGCTGAACACACTCCGCTCTTTCAGCCTGGATATGTTATAATAGTGATAGCCAATTCCAATACATAGTTCTAAAAGCCAAATAAATCCTTCCTGGCCGGCTGTATTTCCTTTGGTAAATAGTTCCGAGTTAGGAACAGCTATACTTGGTTCCTAGGCGGTCTCTGACCTGACTGTTTAGCCCACGTTCACACAAGGTTGGAACTTTGGCATAATAATCAGTCATTTACTTTAATAGTGATTCTAGTTTCTTTAATGGTCTTTTTTAAAAAAACATCTATTAATAACTGGAATTGTCACAGTCTTGAAGATATCTCATGATTTATTGTTTAAATGCACTTAATGCTTAAACCAACTTACGTCATCACTGGACTGGTTTGATTAAAATGCAAACTTCTAAGTACTTTTGGTTAAGGAAATATAAATCAGTAATTAAAAATATATACAACCTAATTTTGTTCTACTTGTAATTCATATGGCAAATTGTTAGTTATTTTGACCCTTTGAACCTACTGCTTCTATCGTTAGTCGTGTTTAGTCTATTGCCCATGGTTAAGAAAACATTCACTAATTTCAAGATGGAGATGAAAGTTTACATAAGTTCGGCTTCAGAGTCTTAATAAACTTCAAATTCTTGCTTTATACCTGTTAACAATTAATCGTGTCAAGAAATACGCTTAGCTTCATCGCAATAAGTTTTTTGGGATTTGGAGGATTTTCTTTCGTAATCATCGCCTTTAAATTCAGATGAAGCATTGGTCTGAACTAGCTTGGTCCATGGAGAACATTGAAGTTCTCTTTTGATATGTGTTTTCTGGCTCTACACCATTTAACAAGCTAACTGAATAAATAAGTCATAAGTCTATCTGTGGCAGCATAACACTGTCGAATGATCTGAAAAATCATTGTGAACCAAATATATAGATACTAGATATGTCGCTCTTGGCGCCACGGGTTGTGTTCACGGCTACAGGCCATTGGATTAGCATATACAAGTCATTCTTATAAAGCGCGATTAACAGTTTGTATAGTCCTTATGTGTGAATGTAATGTTAATATTTCTTTCTGTGACAAACTGATCCCTCTATATAATAAAATGTCTACATGAAGCTTTCTTCAAAGACATAAATAGTTATCAGGATTGTTCAGACACTGCGCATTGATTAGCTGCCTCAGGCAATGGGGCAGGCTAGATGATGACATCATAGCGCCTCGCACCAGAGACGATTACGTAATAGTTCCACAAAATGACACAAAAGGGTGCTGCTGTTTTAGGGGAGTGGTCACATGATAGTTCAATATCAGAGGATCTGTTACTACAGGCGGATGATGTTACCAAGGTTCTGTAGACAGATGGTATCACTATAGGCAGACAGCATTACTAAGGTTTTATAGACGGACAATGTTACTAAGATTCTATAAGCGAATAATGTTGCCAAGATTATATAGGCGGATGGTGTTACTAAGGTTCTATAGGTGGATTACGTTACTAAAGATAGTGTTTGTATAGGTGGATAGTGTTACTAAGGTTCTATACGCAAATGGCCTTACTAGGGGTATTGTGTGTGGACACTATTATTATACTTCTGAAGGATTGCATACATATTTCAACTTGTCTCAACTTATCTTAATGGTTTTCATTTGTATTTTGATTGTATTACATATCACAGAGCATAGATAGCCCATTGTGTAGCTTTGTGCTTAATTACAAACAAACTTTCCGCTTGTTACTGAGGTCATTAACATTAAATGCAAATGATAGAAAAGTCAACACATGCAATTACCAAATGGTGTGGACACTTCACCCTTATTCCCTTAAAGTTGATGGTATGTCGACTATTTTTTAAGAAGAGAGGGGGGCTGATAGGATTCAAAGTTCAGTATGGCATGAAAAACTTTTACAAAAACAAAAAGTTGAACGAGTCATTTATAGTACATAGAAAAAGTCGTTATTTATGATTATACATTTATTATTAAGATATAAATCTCATACATAATATTCAAAATAAATTGTTCAAAACCTACATAATCATATATTTTACACACAAATTCAAAAATAGCAGGTAATAAATTTAATGTTCACCATACTTTAACTTACTTAAATATGATCAGCTTTTGTATGCCACTGAATTTAAAAGTCAATAAACATAGTTTACGGGCACTCTCACTTTACATAGTGATACAAAACATTAAATGTGTATTCACGATATTATTTTTCTCAATAATTGACGGGACATGAACATTTCAGTTAGCGTAAAATTCTTGTATACTTTCTATTGACTTAGGCTGCACGAACTGATTATTAATGTCTCTTAAAATTTGTTTATCAATCTAATACAAGTCTCTGTATAGATATGCTGTCAACAGTGTATGTAAATAAAATCACAAACTCTAAATAAGACTGATGTCACACTCACTGAAACATTTATTTACAAAACTTCAAGATACACTACTACTTATGTAAATGTCTCAATTTATAAAATACTGGATTAGCTTTCATAGAACTTTTGTATATTGTTGCGTCAGCGAGATCACGTGACTATTCTCGTCACCCTCTTTTATATACCAGACTACCTATATCTAGTTGTTACATCTCCGTTTGTTAATTGATTTTCCGCAACTTCGTTCCGACGAATCTTTAGCGACACAAGTCCTTACTTAATAAAACTGGTTTATTCTTTCCGAATATAACTTTACGATACACTTAATTTCAACAATCGTGCTAAAACAAACGCTATAACAACGAACGTGCTCAATAATACTCTCTGACTGCAGATCAATTACTCACTGTCTACACACACTATTATTCCGTCACGTTGTCACCCTCTTATATATATACCAGACTACCCTATCTAGTAAATGCTAGGGCATTCGCCAAGGTACAGGATAGTTCTAGAAAGCAGAGGGCGAACAAACTTACAGATTAAAAGTTAGATTCAGCCTTAAAGAGTACAAGGAGCTACTAATTCTATTCAGGCTTTGATCTTAGTTTAGCAAATGATTTTTTTATTATCGCGAAATACAATTACCACTTACGGGACCAGATTAAATTTCGTAATTTTAGTAAATACAATCTTATTGTATCTGTTTAGCGTAAAAAAGTAAAAAAATAAAATAAATAAAGCATACCATATGAACTCATAAACGAAGTGCAAACACAGTGTGATACAAAAAATTATAATTATTGATACATACATATGTCACACTCAAAGTGAGTCAACCTGTGGATCAGTAAAATCGATGTTCGATTCCATGCGGTGGACAGATCGCTGCTAACCTATTGTCTAGCTTGATACTAATCTATCTACCTATGGTATATAAACATACAATGTATGTTCTACCTTTTTATATTAGTATATGTAGGCAGTGGGACATATATGAATTTGGGTATGTGTGTGTGTGGTGGGGGGGGTATCTTATTTGCTATGTTAACCGTGACCATTGAATTCAAAACTGAAATAGCAACTTTCTATGATAGTTGTACATAAATCTCTATTCCCCATTCAAAGGGTCAGTTCGCTACCGGGTCAAAGTTGGGGACAATTGCCATCAATGCCCCCAGGTTACGCCTCCTATGATATAGTATTCTCTAAATCTATCGGGCATATTTAGTATATGCAGTTTTCACATAACGTGCGGTCAAGAAAGTAGTTTATTTCGATTTTGCTGACTTTCTTTCTTTGTCTTTCTATTGAGGTCACACCTGTTCTGTACAGGTCATATTTGGCACGTTGTGAAAGAAGGTAGACAGCAACGGTAGGTCAGGTGGTATCTCGAGATTATGGGTAATATAGCACCAATATAGAAAAAGCTATCAGTTTAGGCCAATAGCTCAACAGGAGCAGGAGAGCCAAGTGGTGAACTGCAGCAGCACTGGGAAACTGTGGAGCCGAACTTGGACTTGGCCACTAACGTGAATAAGTGCAATGGACAACTTGCACTAAAGGGTTTGGTGATCAGCCCAGCTCTCTCAGAGCTGGATAGGTCTTGGTATGTGCCTGATAAAAGGGCGAGCAATAGAGTTCTTGATTGATACAGGAATGGCTCACAGTATATCATGCACTCTGAACAAAACAACAGCTCTGGCCATTCGATACAAACTTCACTCTGATTAATGGAGATAAATTATAAGTGAATGGAGAGTTGAATCTCTGACCATATCTAGAAAGCACCACTCACAGAAGAAAGTAATCATCACTGGCCTTGATTCTGACATCTGCATCCTTAGAATGGACTTACTTCAGAGCACTGTGTCCAGGAGGCATTATACTGTTACGTCTCCGTTTGTTAATTAACTTTCCGTAACTTCATTCCGACGAAACTTTAGCGACACAAGTCATTTCTTAAATAAAACTGGTTTATTCTTTCCGAATACAACTTCTTCGATACACTTAATTTCAACAGTCGCGCTATAATTCTCAACGAACGTCTCACGTGCTCGAGTTCAATTACACACTCTCTGACTGCATTTCAATTACTCATTACCTACACACACATTATTCCCGTCACGTTAATATAAAGCCAAAAAGGGTATTTCGGATATTTCATGAAACGTCTCCGCCGAGTCCGATCTCAACAACTTGGACCTAATGTAATGTTAGGCTTATCTTGTACGTCTAAATTTATAGCAATACTAGTGGCAGAATAACTTTGGTTTTCGTTTGTAAAAAATTACATCGTTGATGCAAGTAATATTAACAATTTTTTCTTTGTTTGTTCTTTGCGTGGTAATAGTATAACAGGCTTAAATGTTTAAATTCCAAGTATGTATATATATATATATATATATGTGTGTGTGTGTGTGTATTAATTTTATGAAATAAACGTAGGCTTATTTGACTTACCAAACACAATGAAAGTATGGATGAAGTTGATATTATTATTACTATTAGTTAGTTAGTATTGCTAATGTATAACATTTTGTAATGAGTATTAGAGACAGTGCAAAAATCTATTCAGTGAACCAGTTACTCTTAATATACCGACACCAAGGGACCAAATCTTGGGGACTGCCCCTGCACACTATACTCACCCCCAGAGAAAAATAAAAACTTAAACCCACCCTTTATTTTTGGGGAAGTAATTAACTCTGGTACTTTGAACTGCTGTGGCAAATAATTCCATAAGCCAATCATTGTTAGAAAAATAGAATTAGAGATACCAAAGAACTTAGTGACATTTACAAACGTTACTAATTATGTCCATATTAATATCACAAATGTAAATAAAAATGTCTTAACACTGTTCCATGAGGTACTCCACTAATAATAAAGGTCAAGTTTGATTGGACACCATTCATTTTTTTAAATTTCTTTCATCAACTATCCTACCATCTAGCCAAGTTATTAGACCTTCCTCTAACCCAGTGATGTAATTTTTCTTGCTGTTCTTCCTTGTGGCACATTATCTGAAGCATTTTGAAAATCTAAGTTCACCAAGGCCACACCCTTTTCATGATCCAGCTAACAAGTAACATCCTCAAAAAAAGTTAACAGATTAGTAAGGGAAGATTTCACTTTAATGAATCTATGTTGATTTTATTATATAGGATATCATTTTTTACTAGTTCATTTTGCAAGTTTTTTTTTTATAAAAGACTCAGAATTTTTCCCTAAAGAAATAAGACTGACTTGTGTATAATTTCCAGAGCAGTAATTATCATACTCCTTTAAAAGTAGGATTAACATTAATATCTCTGATTCTTAAGTACCTACACATTGTCTATTGCCCTATCAAAAATAAACGAGAGAGAGATGCACATATCTGATTGTTGACCATGTTTAAATCCTTGGGAAGATATGTGGTTGTGATGCTTTATCTATTTTAATCTCTTAGTCTTTTTACCACCAAGGAATTAACATTTACATGATTCAGGTTAATCCTAATATTTCTCAAAGAATGCTCAGAATGGTGACATTCTCTTTGACTTGCCCTTTAGATGTTATCCATTTTCAAAGTAGACTTTTCAGTATTCTTTTCCATGAAGGTATACTATATAAGCAAGGTATACTGTATTATTTGTATATTGTTAATTTCACTAGTAATGTTGGTTATACTATTTGATGTATTGAATGTCATTACTTTTTGACTTTATTTTTTCATTATTATACTTTTATTATAGAAATTGTTTTGTATTGTTAGCTTAATATATGAATTAAGAATGAACCTAGATCTACTAAGCCAGCTGAACCTCACAAGATATCTTTGGGATTATGGCCAAAAATATCATTAACAGCAAGGGTACTCAATTGATGGAAAAATGCATTCTAATCTTTATAAGTAAAAACATAAGAAAAGTACATTTAATTAGTTATACTGATTTACCAGGTTGATTTTTAGTTTAATCCAACCAAAAAGCCCGATTTATACATCAGAGGGTGACAGCATCTGATAACATTTATGTCTCTTGGGCTGAAAGCTAATCCAAACCATGTTATTATTACAAAAATTAAGAAAATTGAAGTTTTATAAGGTATGGTGACAATTATTAGGAAATTATGAAAATAATTCAGGCAGAACTAAAAAAATTATGGCTTTAAAAGTGTCAATACTTACTGATTGGTTAAAATTTTAAGTTGTGTCATTAAACTTTTAATGTTCAACCTTGAAGGACAAATCAATTTAGAAAATGCATAAAGCAAACTAAGACTTAAAATAAACATGAACTTCCAATCAGAGCAAGCTATGCACTTAATGCTACATTAAAATAGTTAAAATGCTTGGTATAAACTGGACAGCTTTAGAAAGAAAAAACATTAAAATAATTAAAATGCTTGATAAAAACTGGACAACTTTAGAAAGAAAATATACATTAAAATAGTTAAAATGCTTGGTATAAACTGGACAGCTTTAGAAAGAAAATATACATTAAAATAGTTAAAATGCTTGGTATAAACTGGACAGCTTTAGAAAGAAAAGATACATTAAATTTATTAAAATGCTTGGTATAAACTGGACAGCTTTAAAAAGAAAATATACATTAAAATAGTTAAAATGCTTGGTATAAACAGGACAATTTCAGAAAGAAAATATACATTAAAATAGTTAAAATGCTTGGTATAAACTGGACAGCTTTAGAAAGAAAAGATTCATTAAAATAATTAAAATGCTTGGTATAAACTGGACAGCTTTAGAAAGAAAAGATACATTAAAATAGTTAAAATGTTTGGTATAAACTGGACAACTTTAGAAAAAAATGCATTAAAATAATTAAAATGTGATGTAAGTAAAGATATTTCTGGTGATATAATTTTTTTCTATACTAGCATAAGAGACTAAAATACAGCCTAGCTTCACACACACACACACACACACACACACATATATATATATATAAAGGTAATCTCATATTCACCCTACTGACAATTAAAAGTGTAAATTTAATATTAAAATTAAAACAATGAAATACAAAATAGATGATTTAATACCAGAATTATTTGAAAACTGAAAATCTATTTGGTAGAAGAGAGATTTAGCTAACAATCTCAATAAATATTATCATGATACAGTAAGAAACTTACAATAATGGCTTGTCATCATCATTATCACTAATTTCTTCTTCCAGCAACCAGCTAAGTCCTCTTTGCTCAAGAAATGAAGCTCCTGGCATATTTTTTGTTCGTTTACGTGTTGTAGTTGAGCCTTTGAGACCACTGCTATCAATTGAACCTGATATATTCATCAAATCTATGGTAATATACAAAATGCATATTACGAATGACAAAAATACTTTTTGAGAAAATCATATAATTTGTTTCAATGTATAATCAAGGCAGAATGTGCTACTCCAGTAATTTTAAAATCAAGTCATGCATTATTTTGTTCAGTTTCTCTCTTAAATTCCTGAAAAATTTAGTTAATGTTTCAAAATCTATTGTTTATTATTCCAAGTCATTGCGGGGTACAATAAAATTTAATAATCTTGACATTGGCACAAATCTATCACAACCCATAATCTCAACAACTGTATTATTATCTCACAGAGTTCAAATCCCTTATGTTTTATCGTCACGTAGCAAGCTAGTTCTTCAGCTTAATTGATTAGTGTCACAATTCGCGAAAATAATAACTAATCAAAATTAGTGTTCACAATTATTACTATTTTAGATTATTATAATTATTCAAGTTTTATGTGAGAATAATTGATTAGTTGAATGTAACTGATTAATGAACCTTATGATTAATAGATTAGCAAATTCCACTAATCTTTCAGTTGTAAAACTTAATAGTTTTCTGGCTTAAGAAATTTAAGACAAGAGGAGAGGCTTAGAGTTTTGGATATGTCTGGGTGAGGAAAAGAAAAACAAACTTGAATATAATAGATTACAGGTCAAAGCTATGGAAGCCCATATGTAAAATTGTTCTTTAACATAATCACTTTTCAGGTAATTTTAAGAGTGTCAAATAGTTGCTTGGTGAAGTGGTGTGTATATTGAGTTTGAGTTATTTAAAATTTTGTTGAGTAGTTGTATGTATATTAATGTGAGAGGTACATTAAATGTTTCTTACATACTGGTAGGTGAAGAAAGAATGGCTTCTCAGACTCTTACTTCATTCTTTAGTATACTGCAATAAAAAACTATTTAATACCTAGTCATTATAAGTAAGTAACATACCTGTTGTGCTGGAATTTGGGGAAACAAAGTTGAAATCATCTAGATTTCTAGAGAGGGTAAGTTCCACCAATGTATTTTGTGGAGTTGTCATACCACTTGTACCATCTTCACTGCTGGTATAAGCCTCCATGCCTTCCATTCCAATTTTAACATAACTTGAAGAGGTCTGAGAACTTGAAGAGTCAGAACTATGTCCATTTTCCGAACTATGATGAAGGTTTAAGCCATGCAGCATTGGGGTGTTATTACTCATTTTCAACACGTCAAATCCTGCTAACTTGGAATTTAGCTATTGACTCTGTCACTTGTTCAGAATGACATCATCTGGAAAATTAAACTTCTGACATAATATACATACAGTATCTATATTATAATAGCACACAATGGAAATTAATCAGTAATATGTTACATTACTTCAGAAAGGATTTACTAACACTTTTGGTAGTGCTCTGCTTTTTTGGATTAGAGATACCCTTAATGGATGTTATTTAACTTTCAAAAGGCTATTCATAATTTACGCTTTCAATGTACAAGTGGAAATATTTAATACTGAATAATAAATTGTTTTTTGGAAGCAAACTATAATTTTCTGAATGACTGAGTATAAGAATAAGATGTCTTTAGACCTTTATTATTCAACTTTTTACATTAATGACATAACCTAAGGACAACAAAGAACCTTTCAGTCCTTTGGAAAATATATAATCTTTAATCTACCTTTTGTTTTTCAAGAAATTATCAATTCCCCCCTTTTAAACTCATATAAAGTGCCAATTTCCAATACTGCCAATAGCAACTCATTCCATAAGCCAATCACCCTGTTAGAAAAATAAAACAATCTTAGCTGGAGCGTAACTTGTCTTTTCCAAATATTAACCTTGTGTCCTCTCTTCATATTGTTTTCAAAGTATATCACAAATAAATCAGAGACCATTATCCTTCAAAATGTAAACTTCAATAAGATCATCTTTACCTTTTTTTCCTCAAGAGAAAATAGTTAATTACCTCATAATCCTTTCATCCTTAGAATCATCCTAGTAAACCCTCTTAAGAACCTTTTCCAATAAGTCAATATCCTTCCTTAAATAGAGAGATGAAAACCATACACAGTACTCCATGTGAGGCCTAGTTTGTGATGTGTACAGAAATAATTACCTCTTTTGACTTGTAATTATAATGGTTATAAATACATCATAAAATTCTATATGCTCTGCTACATGCAACAAAGCACAGCCACAATGGCTCGAGTAACTTACCTAACACTATGCCAAAATCCTTTTCTTCAGTTGTGCTATTAAGTAGGGTTCCCATCTATATTAAACATGTAATCCAAACTACTATAATTAAAAGTCCTCTGCAAAATACTTGTCCAACTAAACAAATGATTCAAGTCATTCTGTAAAACTTCAACATCCTCCATACAGCTAGAAATATCCAAGAATTTAATTTCATCCACAAACTTTACTTATAATGTCCCTATCAATATTATTAATGTAAATAAGAAATAGCAAAAGTACAAGCATTGACCACAGAGGCACTAAACTAGTAACAATTATTTTATTAGTACAACTTACTAGTCTTTCCCAACCATTCTTAGTTAATCATTTGTGTGATACTTTTTAAAATATTAAAAAAAATCTATGTACACCAAGTCCACACTCTTTCCATCATCCAGTTAACATGTAACATCCTTGAAAAAAGTTAACAGATTAATTATGATAGGAAAATATTGTTTATTAATAAAGTCCAAATTAGCTGATGTTACTAATAGTAATACCGTAGGCAGCAGTGCTGCTGAGGGGCATTCTTTTAACTGGATAAACTCACAAAGAGAGTCTCAGATTTAATGAACATTTCATTATTGATATGTGTTAGATCATTTAACATACGAGTATTTGGAAGGAATTTTCAACTGGTTTAAGAAGAAAACCAGAGTTAAGAAGGAGCAAAATAATTTGGTTGAGATAATATATGATTATAAGAGCATTCAAGATAATAGAAGGCCAATCAACTCACATAGGTCACTTTTTTCACTTTAAGGATTGCTACTATTATCACAAAAACAAGCTCAATATTGCTTTTCACATTCATACTTGTATCTCATAAATGACTTAACAAAAACAAGACAAAGCAAGCTAAATCATTGGGTAAACCACCATAAAAGCTTAAAACTTTCATGTAAAGCAATTTTCCTTAAAAAAACAAATCTTATACTACTTGTAAGAAATTATTACACTTTTTCTTTGAAATGGGATGGGTAGTAAATGGATGACTTCAAATGGCCAAATAGTGTTTCTGTTATTCACTTATTTTTTAAGTAGTTTTATGGAGTGTCAAAAAATAAATTCTTGTGCAAGAACTGTCATATCTAAAGTATGGCTTGTCTAATCCCTCTATAGATAGTCTTCCTACCTTTTTAACATATAACATTTGAAGGACAACAAGGGGCCTCCTGGACCATTGTAGCTGTCCTATTTGTTACAGTTTATGGACATAGAGGTAATGTTTCCCATCAAATTCAAGTGTTGAATTAGAAAGGTGCTAATTCCAGTGTTACTGTTAAGCCTAGCTCAGAGATGTAAATATAGCACCAAAATTATTGGTGGGTCTAACATAAACTTCATGCTCTACCTTTCTTTTATTTATATTGGTTATCTGCACTGACACTTTCACTTGTTGTTCTATATTTCTGAAATGACAGATTTTAATTTTTTATGAAAAACATATTAATATATGTATATATTCTATACTCAAACAATAGTGTTTGTCAGTGCAGATCTGAAAAAATAAATGAATTTAGTATTTTAATAATAATACAAAAGGCATTTTAATATCACTGTTGTACGTTATAATATTATTCTTTAAGGTTGGATGTGATGCTCTATGAAATTTAAATAAAGAAATAACCTCTTTTATAATTTCAATTTAGTGAGGCCTCATTTTCAATATCAACATGTTGGAAACTGGAGAGGACAGCTACAAATGAAACTTAAGTAGGCTGGTAATGCTGGAATAGCCTAGGTGGGCCAAACAACTTCATGTTATCCCTCAAAAATAAAATATGAACAATGAGAAGAAACCTAAAGTTTTGGACTTTTTTTCTGAAGTGTACACAAAACACAATATCAATTGACTCAGACATTAAAGATTAAAAATGGTTTGGACAATCTTCATAAGAGTGGTCTGTTTGAGTGATAAAATTAAAATAAATAAAATATGAATTTAACTTTAAATATATGGAGAGATAATTCTAAACTTCAGTAGCCACTGAAAAAGGCTTTTACTTCAATTCATTTATTTTGGTTTGTTATCATCTTGTCAAATAACTTGTGCAGGTTTTTTTCACACTTTATACTTTGGATTCTTTAAACTTGCACCAGATGATGAAGAATTTATTTAATTTGGTATTGATGTTTTTATTGGTGAGAGGTAGCCTCACTGGGAAGAATGGCTTTCTGTCACTAATCTTTTTATATTTAATTCCTTAAACCCATGCTACCAGTTTGTTGCGTCAGCGAGGTCACGTGACTCGTTCTCTCGAACCTTCGGGAATTGTCGGGAGATTACTAGATATAGGGTAGTCTGGTATATATAAGAGGGTGACAACGTGACGGGACAATAATGTGTGTAGGTAGTGAGTAATTGATCTGCAGTGAGAAAGTATTGTTGAAGTTAACGTTCGTTATAGCGTTTGTTTTAGCGCGAATGTTGAAATCAAGTGTATCGTGAAGTTATATTCAGAAAGAATAAACCAGTTTTATTAAGTAAGGACTTGTGTCGCTAAAGTTTCGTCGAAATGAAGTTACAGAAAATCAATTAACAAATGGAGAAGTAACAGTATATTTTCTTTCTAAAGCTGTCCAGTTTTTATCAAGCATTTTAATTATTTTAATGTATATTTTCTTTCTAAAGCTATCCAGTTGATACCAAGCATTTTAACTATTTTAATGTATCTTTTCTTTCTAAAGCTGTCCAGTTTATACCAAAAATTTTAACTATTTTAATGTGTCTTTTCTTTCTAATGCTGTCCAGTTTATACCAAACATTTTAATTATTTTAATGTATATTTTCTTTCTAAAGTTATCCACATGTGTATATTGTTTTACTCTTTTTCTTTTGTGTTTGTGATGGTATTAGTTTGATGTGAACCATATTTTCCCACATTGGAAACCAAATTTCATATAAATGATCAGCTGAGAAATGCAGCTTTAAAATTTCTTAGCTTTCATCAATCCAGCTATGTTGATGGCAAATGTTGTTGTCTAGCGAGCAACAAAGTGTGAAAAATGTGTGTGCTAAGTCTGGGAATGGATAAAATAGTCTGTAGGGTAAATAGGGAGAAAAGAATCAGATTATGCTACCCAGGGGCACAGGTGGAGGATATAACTGACAGAGCATGATATATAATAAAGGGGAGCTAACAGTTTTTGTGGTGCATGTAGGGGCTAATGAAATAGGGAAAGGTAGGTCAGAGGAGCTAATTGATAAATACAAGGGGTTGATAAAGGCATTTAAAGAAAAAGGCCATAACTTAATTTTGTCAAGGATACAGCCCAGAATTAACTATGGGGATGAAGTTATAAATAGGTCACTAGGGCTAAATGCTAGGGTTAGGTTAGTAAGGATGAGCAGATTGTCTGGTTGGACTTGTGGGATCAGTTCAGTGGAGGAAGGGAGCTTTTTGGAATGAATGGTTTACATTTAAATAGGGTAGGGGCTGGCTTGTTTGCTAAGGCTATTAACTCAGATGTAAGGGAAGTTTTAAACTTGGACTAGGCAATGGGGAAGGCCAGGAAAAACTAAATGCAAAGAGAATAAGAGGCAGAGAAAAGGTAAGCATAGGAAATGAGTACAGAAGTAGTTATAAGGGTAGGCTTAATTGTTACTCTTGTAATGCTAGAAGTATAAGAAATAAAGTAGATGATTTTAGAGCACTGGTGGGGATGGAGGATTTTTGATATAATGGG
>NW_013669397.1:0-17201 GCF_000517525.1 Limulus polyphemus
ACGCCGTGACCATCTTTTATATACCAGACCACCACCCCCCCCAATCTAGTAAATGCTAGAGCACTCCCGAAGAACGGGATAGTTCTAGAAAGCAGGTGGCGTGACAATAGTCACGTGATCTCGCTCACGCAACAGTATGAATATATATCCATCTCAGAAGGTAAGGCCACAATACCTTTTTCGTCTCATAAATCTTGCATTCACCATATCATCCTAGCTTTATAATAACTGAATGGCAATAATAACATGTTGTGCATATTGTTACGTATCTAGTCGTTTGTTAATTTCCGTTATAAATTTTTTCCGAGGAACTTAAGCGATACAAGTCCTTTCTTAAATAAAACTAGTTTATTCTTTCTCAATACAACTTTGCAATACACACAATTTCCACAGTCACTTTACTTAAACACACGCTATAATTCACAACGATTCAAGCACTTTACTTATGGTCACTACCGCCGGCTTGACTCAATTATCTGTCTCTATACCTATCTATCTGCTATTATATCTCCGCTTTATATGCCGGGCTTATGTACAAAAAAAAGGGTGCCTAGAAAAGACTAGAGTTGCCAGGAAAAGTCAAGATCCTTCGTGAATCTTATGACGTGTCACCAGAGTCACGTGACTTCCGCTGTCGTAACAATATGTTTCATCATGGTATACCATTATGCTGTGCGGCAAGTGTTTATCCTAGTCAGTTTGTCTAGGATTAATAAACTTTACAAACATCCACATGATAGCTTGTATTACCCACTCTGGCAAACCATGAAACTGGGGTGATAGGATGAGGTGAACGTCTCACCACACTCAACACTTTTCATAACTCAGAGAATGGCTAGCTATTGAAGTTAGTTCCATAATACATTTACATATGTTCAGGTGCACCATACTGAGCTAACCAGTGCTCTACCAACAAATCAGCTATGAACTGTGCTAAAGTATTGACCAAAAAATATACTTTGACCCACTTAGTGATAAAAACTAGCCATTACTGATCCTCGCATTCCATCTACAGAAGATGATTAGCAATATTGGGGGCTATTCTATGCAAAAGAGAAATAACAATTCCCTGCTTGAGTTTACCACTGCTAGCCTGTTTTTTTCTCTATGCAGCACACGCCAAACAGTAATGATAGCTTCATGGAATGAATGTACCTAGAAACCCCATCATCATATGTTAGTGTATGTAACACTTTGGTGGTCTCCAAAGCCCTGGGAACTATTAACTATAACACGGATTGAGAAACAAGTCTCAGTGGCTGATAACAATGATACAAACACACTGCTGTACTCATAACTACTCATAAAAGTGCTATAGTTTACGCGCATTTGCACTGATAGTGCTTCATCTTGCTGCATGGCAAGAAGTGCACATGCAAGCTTCATGTCCCTCAGTTGTTCTTTATGGAGTTATTGAATTATTAATCGTGGTATCCTGTCATTATTTGAATCTACTATTTCAGGGCTTGAAGTCACTATGGAAGAAATGGCGCTAACTGCGACCCATTGTCCTGGTTAGGACCTTCAACAAATAGACAGGATCTCCCCTTGTGGTGAGACAATGAATTTGTAATTCATTGTTTCAAGCCAGGATGATTCATTACTATTATTTAATTCATATTATGAATCAATGAACGTAAACATTTTAAAAATATTATTAAAAGTGAAAAGGAACTCTTGGGACAGGAGCATGAACCCAGGGCCAGTGCTCCATCCAATTGAGCTATCCCAAAATACAAGCAGTCCTCGTTTCTTTTCACCCATAACATTTTCTCTTTGAATATGAAACTTCATCATAGTTTGTGTTGTGGTCAGGCAGTTAGTGGGTTGATTTACCACAATCCAAACAATTAATAAGAGTAAGTTACACCACATTGTTAAAATGACAATCTATAATTCAAATTTTAAGGATGATAGTAAAAGATGGTGAGTAGGACACATAAAGAGACGATTTAGATTTCACAACAAAAAATTACACGGACACCGTAATAAATCACATTTGACACACATACACGCACAAATACTTGAGCTTTATGTATACTGAATATCTTGATGCACTGAAATACTATTCTGTGATTCTCAGTGGGTGTTTGAATAGTGCAGCATGCCATCCAAATGTATAATCATGTAATGCCGCTGTGCCACTGGGGGGTATATAGTATTGGAAGATGTGATGTAAGATTGCAAGATTCAGGGGTGGCGGCGAGAGATGGGAACGGATTTGTTAGTTCGGTTTAATTGATTGGTTTTTTTAAGAGGATAATTGTATGTTCTTTTATATTTGCTGACTTTTTCTAAGTACTCACTGTAAATTTATTGCGAAAGTCGGAAGGCTGTTGTAATTGCTAGGTTTTAAGTTCTCTGTATACTGTTAAATTGTTCATCAGGCATGTTGACAGTTACCATGCTGTATTACCTACCGGACGCATATAGGCTTTGTAGATTGCTATATTGGTTTGTGATCTGCATATGTTACAGAATAAAATGAAAACAAATTACGAAAAAAAAATAGTAAGAAAGGTTTGTTTGTTTTTAATTATGCACAAAGCTACACAAGGGCTATCTGTGTTCTGCCCACCACGGGTATCGAAACCCGGATTCTAGCGTTGTAAGTCCGCAGACATACCGCTGTGCCACTGGGGGGCAGTAAGAAAGGAAACGTTCACTTAAACGAGATTGTTGTAGGGTTCCCAAATTAATTTCCTTTGTAGCTGTTATCTTTAGTGAATGTCTGTTGGAACATTCACAAGTCCTAGAACTGAAAAATCCAGTATATGATTGTATGGTTGTTTTTGGTAAACTGTTTGCCTATAGGTGTATCTTGGTTCTGCAGTTTGATATGGTTTAGGTGTTCACGTGCTCGATCACAGAGTAGGCGGCCTGTTTGTCTAATGTATAAACTACCATAGTTTTTACAAACATATGCAATGAAAGATATATTAAGTAGCGCAAGAAGCCTGCTAATTTAACTTAGCTATAGCTGTAGCTGTCATAGGCCATCTTCTTCCTTCCTGCTGCTGTCAGATTCTTAGACAAAAAAGAAACAGACTATTTTTTCATTGCCCAACCAGTCTGCAGTTGAAGTAGATGCGCAAAATTCTCTCAATAAGAGTTCTGGCTCAGATTGCTCTAGCAAGTATGAGAGAGTCTTGAAAGCCACCCATCAGGAATAACCCAGCCTGGCTGATATTCAGTGTCTGTTGGTGCTTGTGGTAGAGAAGATTGCTCCAATTCTTGGCTTTCTGAGATACAGAAGCTTCAGGAAACTATGTGAAAGTAGGTTCATTGCATCAACCTCTGCAGGCTTCTGATAATCAGGTACCTCAGTCAAGGTGACCATCTCAAATTGTGTTAGAACCAAGATGATGTATGTCGGGGTTATGTACATTCACTTGTGAGGTCCTCAATAAACTTGTTCACAAGAATATCCTTCTGATCAGCAACAGCCATGCCAGAACATGTCTTTCTATACAGAACAAGTTCTGGTAGAGTCTATGTCAATGACCAACACTGACCCATTGTATAGTTGTTTTCTGCTGAGTCAAACATTCTCCATAGCTCTGCATTGATGACGTCCAAACACAGAGATGGCCAGAATCTAAATGCATAAAACCATATACTATATCTGCTGTTTCTGCATCAATATGTTCCAGTTAACAACTTCAGGAAATGGTCCAGGTGTTCTTTTGATGCACCTATGAATAATGACAAGCTGACATGTTTCACCTCACCATGCTTGAGGTAGAAAAGGCAAGTAACCATAACTGTCCTACTAATCTTACCATACCAAAAGAGTGAATAACACCAAAGACAGAGACTTGTGTCAATGGTATGCAACCTCTGCATTCAGCAGAGTGCAAGGTGAGCATTCAGATTTAACATAACACACTACTGTTGTGAATGCATTACAGCCCTGATCTGCTAAGCAGTGAGGTCCTGGTTGATATTAAGTAATACTGGCCCTGGCTAGCCTCTCCACTCGGGACTGCTGCTGAACACTAATGGTGAAATGGTTCTTGATGGTATACCTCATAAAGCAGCCATTTACCTCTAAGCATTCCATTAGTGCATTCACCAAACAACAAAGATCAAGTATGCTGGATGATGGAAGCACTAAAATAACAATATTTCATTTAGTTGTGATGACTCAAAAGTGGCAGACACATTACACAAGTTGAATGGCAAGTGCAGTATCTGACAAACCATTTGGAGTGCTGAAAGCAACCTTAGGTCTGCTCTCATCATCTAACTTGACTTGCCATTATCCAGAAATAGGTTGAATGTGCAGAACCAACAAGAACCTTGTGTGTCCAGATATTTTCTGTTCATAGTAACAAATTATTGTGAATACAAGGTACAACATTTATCAGTGTAAAACAGAATCTTATTTTATCTTAATTTTCCTGACAATCTCAGCAGGGGATGATCAAACACTTTTTTGAATGTTGTATGATTCCAGTCTTTACATTTGCTGTATCTTAGCGTTGATTATATCGCCTGGTGCTCAAGGACACACATCACATATATTTATGTGGTGGCAAGTTATTGTTTTCTGAACCAAATAACCACCTGACCCCATAAATACACTGACATATTCAACTGACATATACTTTCTATCACTGTAGTGAGTCTAAATTTCTTGCACAATCATCAACCAATGATCTCAAAAGTTCTGGAAATCATGTGTTCATTGTCAATTACAGTATGAATAACCCTAGCTGTACAGCTGGTTCTATTTCACTCACCATGCTAAAGACCATTCAGTGGGAAGTTGAATAGCTAAGTGTTCATAGCCACAGATCAGCCATAACTTAAGATACATAACGTTCAAGCAAGTGAAGCCTGCTTTATGGACAAGAAACAATTTCATGCATTGGTTCTATCACTGCAGCACACAGTAATAATGTACTATATGAAGTATTTAGTGCACCAAAAAACACAATTTGTGCACTTGGAGGTGCTGTGTATCCCTTCTCAATGTGCACTTGTGAAGTCTACTATTTTTGGACCCATTCTGGCTGGCACTGTATGATTTTCTCAATTGGTGTATAGTGTCAATACCTTATACAACATCCAACATAATATAGATTTCAAGAGCATAATAGACATACAAGACTCTGCAATAGCTCATCATGTAGTGAAGGCCATATAACAAACTGGAATAATATTAAAATAATAGGATATAAACCAAAGTAATAAAAGATAAAAGAAGCCTTGTACATACATCCAACTGTTAAAAACTCAGCCAACCTAGTACAGAAGTTAGCAAAGCCTGGATAACACTCTTGAAAACATTCAAATAAGTGAGCTAATTAAAGTCCTAATGGAAGAGGCTTAAGGTAAGTGGACAGTATATCAGGCTACCACCAACAAATATATAGTTTTTTCAGGACTTCCCTGAAAACAGAAGCAGATTAGCAGTTGAAATGTAGGATAAAAACCAATTAGTAATCAACAATAATAAAAAAGGTAGTAACTAATAATTATATTTAGGTGATTGGATAGGCTTAAAAACCATAACAGTGAAGGCATGGAAATACTAAAAAAAAAGAAATTGTTAAGTTTTAGATGCAGATTAAACTTGGACTTTGAAAGTTTCCAGTTATACAGTTCAAAGTTCAAAAAGTAATAATCTTTCCACCATTTATAGCCAATAGTTCTCAAATTTTAAAAGCTATCAAATGTTTGATGTAAAAACTAAAAACATATCTTGTCATACTATTAAAAGACTTGTATTGTATTATGGAAAGCTACTATGACTACTTGCTGCCATCTCTAATTTTAAAATACTTAGGGAATGTAGCCAGTCAGCAGCACATATCACCCATCATCTGTGCTAAAAGATTGATTGTCACTCTTATGATGCGTTCATAACTTAGAGTACAGAGAAAAGTTTGCGGTATCACAGATTTCAATCCAGCTTATAAGTTCCAATACCCAGAGCTTTACCACATAACCAACTTGTGCCCCCTATTAAAAGATAAATCTATATAGTAGACCACCTGATAAAGGAAAAATGTAAAGTTTTTGTACAGTCATTTCAGCAAAAAACAAAACAAATATTAAAATAAATATGGGGAATGATTATTGTATGTGAACAAACTGGTATGAAAATTTTATATATATAATTAATGAAATGAAGAAACCTAAACCAGAACAATATTGCAAAATAGTCATCAGAGAGTATCATTTTCACTAAGTATTTCAACTAGCATTAGTTTAAAAACAGCTTAGGCTACCAATTTCAGATTATTCTATAAAATTCTTTTATGAGTTTGTGAAAAAAAACAATTCCTCTTGACAGTGCCACAGCATCAAATTACAAAACTGTGGCTAACATACTTATCAGAGTTAACAAGATATTACGTTATTTCATTCTTTAAGAAAGCTAATATTGTTAATGTAGAAAATTTCCTGAACATAGGGAACACAATAATTAATACATATAATGGATTTTATTACCAAACAGAAATATATATATACCTCTGAAGTTATGGTATTATAAGTAAATGCCAGGAATGTGAAGCATGAGATTAAGTTAGATAATTAAGGATGGATTGAACTCATAAGAAAATTAAAGAAAATGTTTTTAACTTAATGGAATGAGGACAGTCATACATGTATGTTTTACTTCAACATTTACTTTTACACTTATTTATTAAACAGCTATAATACCAGTTTTGCTTATCCAACTAGTGAGTCATCTGGATTCACAGACAATTTTTGAACATATTTATTACACGGCTATAATTAGTTATGCTTGTCCAATCACTCAGCCAGCTGTATTCACAGCACATTTACTGACATAAGCAACCTTATAATGAATAATGTTTGTGTTGCTTCAACAAAAACTGCCCCAACTTCTCAGAGCAACATATCTGCCAGATATTCTTCAAACTCATCTTCCTTAGATTTTTCTTTCTCAGCATTCATAGGTGTTTTCCAGATATCTGAGACTTCATTACTAGTACCAGCAGCTTGGTTAATTCCTGTGTTTATTGAAAAAGTTTTATTTCTTTCATCTTCTTCTACTTGCTTAGCTGCAACACAGAAAAAGAAATTAATCCACAAAATAATAATAACAATAATAATAAACCAATACTGACTATCTTCTTGTTATAATTTTTTTTCTTTACTTTTACCAATATACAATACACACTAGTTGCACTTTGGTTTTTACTCCAATTTGTATTTTAACTATAAGAGTAATTTTTTGGAGCATTATATACATTATAACCCACTCTTTCTAAAGGTCTTAAACTTAATAAGCATAATGACTCACAACTTTATAAAATCTACAACTGATAGCTATCATAACTAACATTTGGTCTCAATCTTAATTCAGATCAATGAATTTTTATTTATTTACTTGAATCAAAGCAAGTTTACACTATCAATAAAACAAACAAAAATATTCATACATGAAAAACTTTCTTAACATATACTGAAACACATTTTCTTACAAAAGTACTAATTTTTAGATCCACCTAGGTCTTAATTGCATGTTTTGTTTACCATTTACTGAGCAATTCAAAGAGAAACTAAAATTCAAGTACTAATTATTCTCCTCACAATAACTAGGTCTTTGATAAATTTAGCATATTAGTCTGAAAATAATTTCACTCAATCAAAAGGAAACTTTACTACTAGGGATGGAGATTAATAAGAACAAGCAACAATGTAATAGATCTACAAAAGGTTTTTGAGAGGAAGGGTAGTGTAAAGGTTTTGTTCCTTTTTTTTTTAATCAAGAACATTTTCAAGTCAAAACTAACTCCAAAGCTGTGAATAAAAATATACATTTCATAGTTAGTTTTGTTTGACATCAGACTAAACTATGTGAACAAGAATTTGTAATTTCCCACACCTTCCATTTCTAAACATTGCTTCTTATTTTTGTCATCTGTGCTAATGTTACTTCTTTTATTTTTCTTTCTACCAACTTCCTTCTGCTGATGGTGGTAGTTCAGTTTGTATGAACATTTTGGACAAAGCCCTAGATGTGTATGTAAATTCAGAAACAATTACTACTTTCCTTCACACTGACAGAGCTATTAGCTGTAAAATAAAAATTTATTTGAAAAACAAACAAATAAATTTCTACAAGACAAAGAAATCTTTGTGAATACAAACAGATGAGCAAGCAGCAACTAATACATTAAATTTGACATTGTTAACTTTTAAAATAATAAATTTTTCACATAATAAGACTTAAATATTTATTATTGAAAATAGAAGAATAAACAGGCAAAATATAAAAAGAGGCATACAACATTTGCCTGTTTTTTTTAGAATAATACTAACGTAATTTCACCAATGCATTCTTCTGTTCACCTTGCTCCACATATCTAAAGTTGACTTCCCAACTTCGAAGGGTTTCTGCTTTCTGACATTGCTTATTACCACAGGTGAACTGGCCTACAAATTAAGTAATAAATAAACTGAATAAAACTTCCAGCTTTGTTTTGCTGATCTATACTCCCTGGAAACAGCCATAACAATTCCCACTTCTGCAGCTAAACCTTTTAACCCACTAGAGCCACAGAGAAAATAAATATATTTCAAAACAAGTGAGAATGTAATACAAGCTGAAAGCAAGCATAAATCTGATCAAAACCACTTCATTCTTATATGTTCACTTGTGATTTCAAGAAATGGTTGATGGAAAGAGAATTAAACTTTGCAAGTATGCTCTTCAACAATACAAACCATATTTGGAATATATTTACAGAAGGTCTGGGATAAAAAGTTTAAATGTTTTTACAATCTTATGGAAAAAATTAGCTTTAGGACTGACAATATTAAGCATAAAAACTATGAAGATGAGCACATACCTTTTCCAACAATGACTTCTTGTTCTGTTCTCCAGCGCAAAGCTATCTTTAAAACAAAATATGAAATATATACACTTTGAGCCTAACATTTAAATAATGACCTACAAAAAGCTTTCATTCAAGTCAAAGAGAACATATGTTATTATTTTCTTATACTGAAAATATATTTCTGATGGATACTTACCTCTTCCCACATGTATATTGTTCTTGTTCGGTGCTGCTATCTATATGTAAACATTTTTTTGCATGCTACAAGCCTCGAATTCCCATGTACCCCATGATCAACGTGATTCAACTGTGTCTCACATGTAAATAATCATGCAACACCCCTCCACCAATAGGAGTGCAACACACCCTTCTGATGCAAGTTACTTCCTCTATTTGATTCAACCAAAATATTACTTTGAGATTAAGCATAAAAGAAAGCACTGGTTTTCAGTGGGGAGGAAGAGTAGGAAGTATGAGAGGAGGTAAATACCTATCACAATTATATTTTCAGCTTAGGAAAATAATAACTCCCGATATGATACATTACCTCATCTCACATGTATAGCTAGAATCCCACATTGAATAGGTCAAGTTACAGGTGCAAGGGAAAGAAACAAGTATCTTTCGAAAACATCTGAAGAACACTCATGAAGTGTGATCCCCGTTGGGAAAGGAACACATGTGGCAAACTACACTACATCTGTACCAGGTATACTCTGCACCCAGTGTGGAAACTGGTGTTGCATACACAGGTGGAAAGTGGGAGGAGCACAACTGAAAAGGGGAGAGAAAACTGGTTGGATTGGAATCTGGACCACAGTATAATGGAATCTCAATCATGTAGAAGAAGTACTGTAGAAGAGCTATCAACAGACAGGAATGTGGGGAAAGCTAAAATGAATGTGTTCCAAGGTGTAGAGTGGCTAGGGCACAACGGACCATATGCAGCCAGTCAACTCTAGTCCAAAACCAAGCAGCATCTGGAATAGAACCTCCGATCAGTGGTAGGAGGAGGGTCCACACTGTCTTCACCCCGAATTAATTAGAAAGGAAGCATATACTATGTAAACTGATCTATGAACTGGGCACATGTGAAAATCCACAACCAACCAAACATCTGAGAACCTGACATCTGAATGAAGGTAGGAAGATCAAACTCAACCAGACTGGCACCCCACTGCAAACATCAACCTCAGGCAGTAAAAACACCCTGAGGAGTAGCGCAAGAGGAAGAACTGTTGCCCTGATCAACATTATCCTCCAGATAAGGCCACACAGAAGCTGGAGCACAACACCACCCTCCAGGTCCCACTGCACAGAAGTGGATCATTCTAGAAATATATAGCAACTGCACACTCCAGACAGAACTGCACAAAAGCTGGGCACAACATCAACCTCTAGGACCCAATGCTCAGAGGTGGAAATCCAAAGGCAAATTGAGTGAGGAAGAGGAAACACAACCAACACATGTGTGAAGATTTATTTTGATTGGTTCAGCTCTAATCCAAAACCACTCACTGGGAACTGACATCCAGGTGATGGTAGGATGAGATATCCCAAATCAAAGGGGTGAACTGCAATGTGATGGATCTGCTCCAAAGCAACATCATCATCTGGATAGGACAGCACAAAGGCTGAAGCACAATAGCAACTCTCCCAGGTCCTACAGCATAGAAGTGGATTGCATCTATAAAATATAAGCAACTTCACCCTCCGGGACCCACCACATAGAGGTGGAGCAGATTTATTTGTAGATATGCGCAACATCATTTCTCAAATGGGACTGCACAGAAGTTGAAGCTCAACACCACCCTCCAGGTACCACCACACAGAAGTGAATCACATCTGGAAAATATAAGCAACCTTACCCTTCTCCAGAACCCACTGCTCGGAGGTGGAGCATGGAACACAACTGCCCTACTCTCTACTGAATGGAAGGGAACACATTCAGGAGGACTCCTCCATGGTCCACCACCCCAGTGGTTCAGAACTGGAAAGTGGCAAGGACTCCCATACTCCACTAGAAGAACAAGGGGGATAAAACATGGTGGAGAGTCTGGAGGAATACCAACACTGGAGAGAGAGTGCAGTGGGTGACCATGAAAACCCTATTTTGAAAAGCAGACTGTCCCTGATTCATTCAATCAAAAGGACAGCAGGGATGCTTTACCCATTTATTCCATGGGTTAGTATGATCTGGAACATGTACATTAATGAAGCAAAAAGCTACTAGCAATCTTATGGAACACCCCATCTCAACAGTGTATGTTATAGGCCATGGGTGTAGATTGTGGCTGTATATTGCAGACTTAAGATATAGGAAGCATACCTGTACAGGCAACACTCGCCACTGAATGGAATTCTAATCCTAAATGAGACATGCCCCTGGAGAGAAAAAATATAAATAGAAAAGATAATTCACCCAGTCATGGCCACACCAAAATTTGAAGGATAGCAACAGTCAGAAGACAGTATCCTAACGAGGAAGAAACAGCTACTCACTGAAGAGAGTGGGAGATGAATGTATGAGGTGGAGGCCACATACCTGACTGAATAGTTTCTTCCAAAAACAAAAAGATGGAGGAAGGGAGCCATCTGGAAGTCACAAAGATAATGGGAAAGTAGAAGGACCTGTAAAAAGACAGAGGCCTTCCCAATAAGATCCTAACAGCAACAAAACCACGTGTGAAGGGATAGGGCTGAAAAAGACAATAGCACCAATGAGCAGTAAGGAGGGAAAGTGTATCCCATGAAAAAAACCCTCAGGGGATGGTTGAAGGGCCACAGAAAGAAGACATATGTTGAACAAGTACTGTAGGAGAGCTGTAAAAGTAAGACAAAGGTGGGAAAAAAGAAGTGGGAGAAATGGATAGGATTATCAGGGACAGCCACCCACATGAGCAAAAGTGACTAACTGCTGGGAGTCGAGAAAAAGTTGATCAGCTTCTGTTAAGCCAAAGCATAAAGATCAAAAGTCCATGGAAGATGAGGCATGCTAACACTAGTCCTCAACTGAGAAATGAAATGCTCAGCATGAACCTTGATTCCAGGGGAAGGAAGGGAAATAAGGGACTCTAAAGATGGGTGTCACATTAAAAAAGAAACAGTATGATATGAAAACCGTGAAAATGGACAAGTAGACTTTGTAAGAGTTGACTGGGAAGTCATTGCATAGGTAGAAGGAGGAAAAAAAAAAACTGTAAAAATCTTAATAATTATGAACAGGTTCAGAAAATGCAGGAGGAAAAAGGATACCTCATATAACGATCAATCTCCCGACAAATGATAGCCAAACAATTCTCAGTTGAGACCCTCAGACCTGAAGCCAGTAATGTCATTCGAAGTAGCGGTAATAATATCAGAAATTTTAAAACACAAACTACGGAATTCATCTTAAATCATGAAGTCGAAAAGGAGGAAGCATGAAAGTGAGCAAATAAATTGGGTAAGAGAGGAAGACTAGTATAAGGAGAGAGAGAGAGAAAGAAAGGAAAAAATGAAGGGAAAAGAGGAAGTCCCAAAACTGAAAGAAGTGATACAAATGATGAAGGCTCATGCATCAAGGAAGCCCAAATACCTAGAGAAAAAAAAAAAAAGGAACATATATCTGTGGAATCCAAATAACAAAGGATGAAACTGGGACTACCTGATCTTCAATGGGAAGAGGGAAGTAGAAGCAAAAGCAGTCATGGAAACAATAGTAAAGAAATACCAGATAAGGCAGGCTCAACAGAAGTAACAGAGACAGGAGATCGAATATCATGGATCCAAGATCAGAATGGAACCAACCATGTGCGCACAGTGACAGTAATACCACTAACTGTCAGAGTGCCTCCAGCTACCATTACAGTACTGGATGACACCTGTGAAGGAGTGCAAAAACCTAGGGAATAATCAGAAAAGTGGAAACATGAATGTATAATCTAGTTGATCCATGAAACTGATTTTATGGAGGGTCTTTTTTTCATAAAATAAAAAGATTATCACAGAATCCACAATTTTTTTATAGAAATAAAATGAGCATGGTATGTCGATGGTGCTTAGGCCTAATACCAACCATGAAGAGTACAGGAAAAAACCCATATGCCGAGTTAAAGAACTGGAACAAATAGGACATATGCCCCAAAAGTACAAACTTGAGTGAAAATCAAATTGAAGGTAATGCAAATCAAAATTTCAACTGAAAATTCTTTTTGCATATGATCAAGAAAGTGAAGGAAAAAAAAAGACTACACTAAGAATGGTAATGAAAGTTTAAAATAAGAAGACAAGAGTTCTGGTTTTTCCTATAAAACACATGTCTGAAGACATGCAGTGCCAATGAAAGAATGAGGGCCTAGCAAGGCCTGGTAGTAGGGTACTCAATTCTCAATCTGCAGGTTGTGAATTCAAATCCCTTTACCTTCACCAAAGATGCTCACCCTCTCAGTCATAACGACATTAATGTAATGGTGAATCCAACTATTGATTGGTAAAGAGTGTACCAAGAGTTGGAGGAGTGTGTTGTTGACTAGTTGCCTTCTTTTTATTTAGTCTATCAATTTAAAATTAGGAAAGCTAATTCAGACAGCTCTCCAGTAGCATTGCATGAAATTAGAAAAACAAAGAATGAGCCTTTGTTCAAATGAAGATTACTGTGCATAGAGGATGTGTTGTCCTCCAATTGGTGGAGGGTTACAGCTTAATGATTGACTGTATCATAAACTGGCAAAAAATAAGTTGACATGTGTAGGGGAGGGTGCTTTGTTCAAGGCTTGCAGCATGTGCAGGAATTTACAAAGCAGTGCATGCAAAGTAATAGCTCTTTGTAGTGCAGAAAGGTGAGGAATGTTTCTGAAATACCTAGTTTTATTACTTTTTATTTTTGGTATTATACTTTCATTGTTAACTTAATATACGTTTTAATAACTAACCCAAATCTCCCAAGCTAGGCTTGTGGTCAAAAACATCATTAACAGCAAGAGTACCCAACTTATGAAATGATGTATTCTAATTTTTATTAGTAAATATGTAAGAAAGGTTATTCATTTAGTTACACTGATGACCAGGTTGATTTCCAGTTTAGCTCCAAGTACGTAAGTAAAGAAAAACTTTGCAAAAAAGGAAGTAAATGTAGGGACATCTAATATCAATCCTTCAAAAACAATGAAAACAAGATAGTAGGGGTGGCATTTGCCTCATCCATACATAATAGCACGGGCAAGAATTAATATATAGCAATATATTTAACTATTCAAACATAATTGAGTTTAATTTTTCCTACTGAGCTACTACCTTGTTTTCATTGTTTTTGAAGGATTGATATTAGCCATCATTATATTTACTTCATTTTTTTAAAAGTTTCTTCTTTACTTGTTTTTTAATACAGTGTTTCAATAAACATAGGAATGTTGTATTTATAATCAAGTTCTAAATACAATGAGGTTCAAACTGTAATATTTATTGCTTATCTATTACTGGCTGGTAATTCCTGTTTCACCCTGTACTTAAGCTTTTTAAAGGAACATCAAACTTCAGTAAGAAGGCTAACTTCAAGGGGTAATGATAACATCATTTACATTAGAATTATTTTTTTTAGCTTTATAAAATATAGAAGAAACAAATCGACTTTTCAATACCCGTACAATCTTTGCAGTACCTTATCTAGTATTCTACTAAAGGTTTGGGTGCAATATACAAAGCCATCTTCATTATAGGCAGGAAAGAGAATAATAATTATAGGAATTACAAACGGGTCATTTTCAGCAGATTTTATATTCCTTCTAAGTCTAATATGCATGTTTGTTTTTATAAATTTTTATATGTGTACAGTCTAAAGAGTCCATAATAAAAGTTTTAAAGTGTTGTTTGAAATGAATCTTTACTATTTAAGGTGCTTTTTGCCTGAAATCTCTAAGGGTTTTGTGCAATCCCTATTATGAACCACTGTCGTGGTTCATGATAAGATGGAGTTTTATATTAATTTTTTGATATCACCAAAGAAATACTTTTGAAGAGCTTATAAATAAATCAAACAACCTCTTTATAATATCTTATATGAATGGCACTACCAGTTTGACCTTACCTTGTTTTCTTTATATTTACTCAAGTCACAAATAGTATACTCCTTAAATAGTTTATCATAGTAGCGTTTAGCAAGTTGTTTCTCCCTGGTAACACACACAAAAAAAAAAAAAACAATTAAAAAGACATCTCCTTCAGTTTCTAGCCATGAATATTTTACTATTTGCAGTATTACATCAAAATATTGATCATTCTTTCCTCGTTTTATGTAAATACCTTAAGTTATAACTTAATATTTTTCAGATACTTTGTGGTATTATCTCTAATAATTAAATAAAATGCATAAAGATGGGTTCACATGAGAAACTTTCAGAGGTTTTATAATTTCAAAAATATAAGAGCAAGTCTTAGGCTTTTATTATAAACTTTTTAATTCTAACTTACAATAAAGCTACAAAGATTCTGTAAATTATAAAACTTACTTGTAAAAGCATAAAAAAATCATACATTTCCATCAAAAGTATCATAAACTCACTAACCAAGAATCAACTTTATCATCTGATGACCACAAGAACTTGTGATTTTCTCTAATAACATCCTGATCCGTTTTATCTTGACTCCTAACATAAATAAATTTCCTGCTTAAAATAAACTCACATATTGTTTAGTATATTTTAAAAGTACATTTTGTTCTTTAATAACACAGCCCACGTGATGATGACAGTAATAGTAACTACATTCTTCAATTAAAATTACACTTAGTAAATCAATGATTAGGTACATGTATAAAATTGACACATATTTCAGGCTTTCTTGCTCTTTATGTATATGAAACATTTCAAGCCTTATTTCAGCTTACATAAAAAAACTCTCATACACATCTTGAGCCTTCTTTCTCTTTATATGTAAACACTCTGACACATATCTTGGGTTTTCTATATATATACGTATAAAAACTTTGAACCACATCACAGGCCTTCTTTCACTTAGGAGAGAAATTGTTTTGAAACATTTCTGAAAATCTTACAAATTTATCTGACAGAAAGTAAAACTTTACTGACATAAAAGTCAGCAAAATACACTTTGATAAATTATGTTTGCTACAGATTACTTGTGAAAGCACACAAAAACACTGTTATCAGAATACACAAAAAAAGTAATTAGTAATTTTTTAAAATTTGATAGCCCAGAATCTTAGAAGCAAGAAATAACACAAAACAGCAGCATTTATTTCCCCAATTTAAACAAACTCGGCTAAAGCTTTACACCATAATATTTACATACAGTGACTATCCATTGGACATATTTCAAAACACAGCATAATTTTTAAGACTCTTTAAGCATTAAAAAAAATTAATCACAGGTGTGAAAAATAAAAAAACAACATGGACACGCATAACAAACTCACAGATTTATTAAATTATCTTCACAAAACAATCTACAAAGAATTATTACATAAAACGTGACGTAGTTCTGTAGTGTTTATTCAGAAGCATGGATCATATTACTCTGCCACATACTTACGTATCCCTTTTTAATCTTGATGTCGATCCTTTATAGCACAGTAAATAATCATTTATCAGCTTCTTGTGTCGTGAATACTATACTCAGTGTTAAGAAAACAAAAGCATCTTTTTGTGTTTAACACTACATATTTTAGGCATGATTAAAAAATCATATCCAAGTTATCATAAAAAAATTCAAGATTTTCACCAATAATCCTACAATCAGTTTGCTCTTATAAAAATACTAGCAAAAGTACCCGGCTTCTCTCAGGTTATTAGGTTGATATATTCTAGATGACTATGTCAACGTGTGTATTCTGAACCTATTTTCGCATCCTGCAGGTGGACAGTCTTCATCTCGAAGCTTCTTTTGGCTTATGTGAATGAATCTCAGCTTTTCTGTTTAAATTTTGGCATACATTACAACTTGCCAATTACAATTTTAGTGATGGGGGTGCAATGGGGCCATGAACGGGGTTTCCATAAAATCACAGACAGACAGATATGCATGTGCATCGCGCATCTTTTTAATGAAGCAAGCAAAAACCACATAGAAAAGAAGTGGTTCCTTATATTACAAATAGAAATCACAGACAGAAAGACATAGATTAACAACTTCTAATATATAGAAAAGCCAATGTGTTTTGGTAACAATGCATTCCAACAATAGCTTTTATGTCATGTTGCTTAGCAACAAAAGTATAACCTAATATTGTTGTTAGTCTATGTCTGTTTGTGATTTCTATTTGTAATATATGAAACAAATTCTTTTCTATGTGGTTTTTCACTATCTTGCCTTATTAAGCTTTTTGAGATGGGTCACAGGTGAAAGGCCATGTCATCTCGTTTGTTGACTCGCATTCAAAATTTT
>NW_013669397.1:18156-39328 GCF_000517525.1 Limulus polyphemus
GCTCAGAATGTCCTCCTAGTGGTTTTCTCAGCCTTTTTAACATACCTAGCACCATCTCTTTCTTTTGAATGAAGATTTCAATGAGGTAGGTTGCGTCTTTAGTCTGCTCGAAATTTCATATATTTTTTAGACCTAAATAAAGCTTAGTTACTAAGTTTGATGAATTATAGTAGAATTCCATGGTATTGATGTAGTACTTTATGATTTTTAGTTATTCCAATGTATATATAAAACCTAAAAAAAAATAATGTTTCATAGCCTCCACGTGCAAAATTTTTTAAGGCTTAGCAACCTACATCAAACAGCAACTCAATACAAAGGTTGTAAATAGAAGAGATAATTGTTTGCTTTATTTCTTTATTTACTGTTCTATGATTTGTGAAAAATAACTAAGAATTTATTTCAAAATAGCAATTATCTATATACATACATAACGTATAATAATTGAAATGTGACTGTAATTTACAAAATACTAGTCGACTAAAACACAGCCAAGACAAGTTACTTTGTACAGACCAAAGGTCACCTTTATGTTATTTGATACGGTAACATGAGTGCAAGTGAGCCACATCATTGTAATTTATGTGTTGTTAGCCAGGCACAGGTGAAAGGTCAATATAATAAAAATAACAAATATATATAAATGTATTATGTTATGAGATTTATGTTTTTGTGTTATAATCTGAGTTCATTCTAGAATGAAAGAGGCACAATTTCTGTTTATTTTCTAATTTTTTATGGTGGTTGTGAGATTGGTCAAATTTACTGAACCTGTACAGAGATTAATTATTGAAAATAACAGATAAAATGTAAAGTTTTTTTTTAAGAAATGTTTGATAACTATCTGGACATTATAATAATTTCAAAAAATTTGAAAATTTTTTGATGCATAAAAGTATTTTTAATCTTAAAATGAAAATTAGTTTGCATGATAGATAGGCAAGATAGTAGAAAAAAAAAAAAAAGGCATGAGAGAAACATTGCTTTACAAACCTTAAGACTTAATAAAAAAATTTGATATTTTGTGTATTAAAGCATTGTATTGTTTACTGATAAACTGCCAAATTTCGTTAACATTCGCTTACTAATTTAAAAGGTATAGCATGAAAACTATAACAAGCACAAAATGGTTACGAGGTTGGTCTCAGGGGCCAAGCCCATGCTGAAAGAGTTAAGCAATCAAAGTAGTGTACTGTTGCTAATGCTAGCGTATGAATGCAAAATTTCAGGTTTCTAGGTTCTTTCCTTTTGGTGCTATGGTAGTCACACAGACATGCCCATATTATTACAGATGTTGAATTAAAGTTAACATTTTCCCAAATTGAAAATGTATTTCCAATAATACTTTAGCTATTCCTTGACATTAGCTTTGCCTATCTAAGCAATGGTCTCACATGCTCCAGTCGTTTAAACCCAACTTAAATGCCCTTGGCAATATCTATAGTGGAGACCCCAAAGCTTGTAGTTGAGTATAAATGAGTGGCAAAAGCTATCATTGGAGGCCCAAACTAAGAACAAATCTATCAGAAAACCACACAATGGAAAATCCATTTGATCATAAGAAAGTGAAGACTGAAATTGACAATCTACTATGAAATACAACACCCAAGGAAAATGGCAAGCCAGGAGGCTGATATGATTGGAATAAATCCCACAGAGAAAGAACCAAATTTAAGAGACCACTGGAATTGATGAAATGACTCATGAGGATATTCCCCTGCAAGAGATCTAGATCTTGCACAAGTGCCTGTTGGACAGCAAGAAGTTAGAAATTATGGATGCAGATTGAAGATTCGTCCTCCATTCATACACACACACACTAATGATAGAGTTGGTCTAAACCAACCACCACTCAAAACTAAGATGTTGCCCCAGAATAAATGGACTGGAAAATTCAGTGGATTGAAGTTCTAGACTCATTAGTTGCAATGGGACCACTGAAGGGATAGCATGTGCACTCATCTGAAAAAATTAAGAGATTTGAAGGAAGCCCACAACCCCAGGGATAAAACCATCCCTGTAAGTAAGAGCCTGGTGACCCATTCCATAGCCTGGAGCTGGATGGGAGGTGGCTGAGCCAACAGAAGACATATGGTGCTGATGCTAGACCAAAGGCTAGATCCCTGAACTGCAAAACTTCATCCCCGTATACAAAACATAGCTAAAGGCAAGATGAATTCACTATGAGAATGTGGAGAAGTACCTCAGCAACTTCCAACTTGGGCATTCATGGACCTGGTGAAGAATGCCAATGTAGGATGAGAAAGGACTCCACTGTAGACTGGGGAAGAATGAAGAATGGGTTGAGATGAGAAAGAAAGACAATCATCTTTGAATCTCTCCTTGTCTCAGGTAAAAAGAAACAAAAAATCCCAGAAGAATGGGATCAACTGCCACTACCACCCCTGTGATCAGTAACTTTGATAGCCATGAAACGAAAGTCCAGACCCCACTGGTCAGGTGGAGGTGGAAATACCACAGGATGAGAGGATAATGGAGAATTGAATGGAAAGACCAACCTCGATACCAGAACCTGAAGTAACTAAGGTAAGAGTCTATTCAGCTATTAGAGCCAAAAATGTCATGAGGCCAAAAAAAAAAAAGCAAACAAGTGATGGCAATTCGCAATATAAATGCTTTTGGGACACCATCACCAAGTATCCCTGCAGAAGGAACAGAAGCAATCAAACTGACCAAGGTAGAAGTCAGTAGGAGACTCCATTTGTCGACAAATTGATGTGGGGACCATTGATATTTTGCCAACAATTTGCGGGGGAGGAAGCATCACAAAGCAAACATGAGAAACAAACAAATACAAACAACAAAATGTGATTGGTTCAAAGTGATCACATGAACCAACCTGGAACCCCACATATCAAAAATTAAATGATGTTAGTCGGTAGAATTGAAAAAAAATAACATCCACCTGGGGGTGGAACACCAAAGCATTCCAACAAACATGGAGTGAACAACAGCACTTCATCAGAAAAAACATGACCAATGGTTTGTCGAGAAAAAGTGATTACATTATCTGAGTGAGGTGTTTATATACAGTGTCAGGATAGAGGGCACACTGACATGGATGGAGGGATTTGCAAATTAGATATTGCCAATGGCATTTAAGTGGGGTATAAAAGACTGGAGCATGCAAGACCAATGCTTAGATTGGCAAAGCCAATGTCGAGGAATAGCTAAAGTGTCAGTGGAGGTATATTTTGGAACACTTGTTAGATTATTTTGAAATAAATCTTATTAAATATATGTAATTTCTACAGTGTTAGTTTATATAGTTTAAATAAAACGTGGATGCTCAAATTTACTGGCCTGAAGTAGCAATAATTTATTTTAAGCAAAAAAAAACAACATATAATTTAAGATTTGAACAAAATGAAAAATACTGAAATAGTACAGTGAAAGATTATTTTTGGAAGTGTAGGATTGTATTATGCAGAGAAATGGTTCCATGCATTTAAATATTTCTTTAATATATACATGTACTTTGAGAGGTGTTGCAACGTTAACATTTATATTTCTCATAGATATTTTCTTTTGCTCACATATAGATTTCCCAGTTCAGTGTTGCTCTCTCTATATGTGAACTTTTGTTTGCCTGCCACTAGCCTTGAAGCCCCACTTTAATTCACATGTTTCTATGCAATATTGCTGCATGTAAATGAGTCTGTGACAACTGTCCATCAAAAAGAGTGCAGCATAGCCTCTTAGCACAGCTGACTCCCTCTATACCAATGGTTCAGTCATCACCTCGAGATTGGGCAATAAAATAAGATGTACTGGAAGTGGGGAGGAAGGGTGGAAAGTGTGAGAGGAGGGGAATACCTATCAGGAATACATTTTCAATGTTGGAAAATGTTAACTTCTGATACAATACATAACCTCTGTTCACATATAGTTAGAGTCCCACACTAAAGTGGTGAAGGGACCAGTGCAAAATTCTATCTGGATGAAACCTCTTTGGGTGCTTCCAAAAGGGGACTCATGAAGTGCAACAACCTATACCTGAGAAAAGTATAGAGGCATACTCGTGGGAGACCACACCTTCTCTGTACCAGGTACACTCTTCACTCAGTAAGTGAAGGGAGTGTTGCAATTACAGGTGGAAGATACAAGCACAATCCAACATCTCCAACAGTGCCATATGTGTAGTGTGGCTAGGGCATGTCAGACCGTATGTGGTGGGTTGACTCCAATCCAGAATCAGGCACTACTGGAAATTCGGCTTTCGAGCCACGAAAGAAGCAGCATCCTTACCATTTTAAGCCCATTGAGACAGAATGGGAAGGTAACATCTGAATTGCAAGTGAGTGAGAGGACTTATGTTGGCTGGTCCTGTGCCAATCCAACATCAGACCACACAGGAACCTAACATCCAGGTCATAGTAGGATGGGAAAAAGCCAGCCAAAGGTATGAACTGTACTACACAGAAAGAACACCACAACCCTACTCTCTACCGAGTGTAATTGGTCACACTCAGAAGGCAGCCTCCATGGCCCACCACCTCAGTGGCTAGGAACAGGTAAGTGGCAAGGATTCCCATGCTCCTGTAGAAGAAAATTTGGGGTGAAAGCACATTGGATCTGGCCTTGTTTAAGACACCGAGAGGATACATCGAATGGTCTTGCGGAACATCCCATTTCATGAGTGAATGCTATTTCACGCCAGGATGGCCCTAGACTGTGCAGATTTAGTTTAAGTATACAGTGAAAGCACATTGGATATGGCCTTGCAGAACACCCCATTTAATGAATGAATGCTATGTCACACCAGGATGGCCCTAGACTGTGCAGATTTAGTTTAAGTATACCGTGAAAGGTAACATTTGCCACTGAGCAGGATCCTTTAAGGTATGAGGGGGTCCTGTAAAAACAAGGTAAAAAAGAAGAAAACTTACCCAGATAGAGATGCTATAAGGTATGGAGAATAGTGATTGGAGGCAGTCTTTAGCCCAATGAAGAAGAAACAGCTAAATGATATAGACATTGTATGACAAAGGTGTGAGGTGTTTTCCACATGCTTGTCTAAGTGATCTCTTCAAATGGACGACGGAAGTGAATAGCCAAAGAGTGAGTAAGGTGACAAATTTGATGAGAGGATACATGGAAGCACTGATGTGCATTCCCATCCAATGAAGAATATGTCAAATAGGTAAGCTGATGGAGCCATTCAGTGACAATAAGGGGGAGAAATATCATGAGTGAATGAATGATTCCATAGAATTAAGAAACAGGATCGGGAACCATGAAAAGTAGAAGAGCAAATAACAGACTGCATAGACAGGGCAGAGTAGGCAATCAGGATCTGTTTAGAAAGATAAGAAATGGGATATAGGTGTGAATGCACTATCACCTTCATGCACCACAGACATATTAGGGATAAAAGCACGATCAAGATGGAGAAGGATATAGGAGTGTTGAAACAGAATGTTGACAACCACAGGCAAAAAGGAAGAGGAAATAGATTTTATGAGAAAGACGGTACATGGAGAACAACGTAAAAGAGCATAGTAAAGACAAGAGAAAAAAACCCGATGGAAACAGGAAAACCATAAAATAGTAGAAACAACAGCCTGGTAATCAGCAATAGTTGAGACTGATAAGCCCTGTTTGAATAGTAAAGTGAAAATCTCAGACAGATGGAGAATGGAAGGAAAAGAAGGGAATAGAAACAATGCAGTGACCAATAGCAAAAAATACCTCACTTCTACTGATACACCATGAGAGAGGAAGGGCAACAAAATGGGAAAGAAGGGAAACTGCATGTGAAAACAATCCTTAATGTTTTGCAAGGGACCAGATAAATCCCACACGTGAAGCCTGAATGATGACACAGCTGGATGGAAAAACAAAGTATGAGGCTGAAAGAGCAGAAGAGGAGGGGAGGAGAAGATCTGGATGTGAGGGAGGAAAAGGTATACCCTCTGTAGCATTTGTTCTGTCAAGCTACCAGACAAAGAGGAAGATGGATAAAGGAGGACAAGTGATACCAAGAGAGGTTCCACTGATCATGCAAAAGATCCGTATGAGCATATCCCAAGGGAATAAGAGTTTCCATGGAAGCCCTAGTCCCAAAAGAAAGAGAGCCACCTATGCAGGAAGAAAAGATGAGGATAAAGCTGCAGAAACCAAACTCTCCATGGCCTACAAACAGAGTAGAGAAGGCTGAGCCCTGCTGAGATGGGAAATGAAAAACACACTCAAGTGAATCAGATATCGAGTGGGTGTGAGATGAGACTTCTTCAACCTCACTAATGAACCAAGTCGAGCCACTTTCCCAAAAATAAGAGTATGGTTGTAGGAGTCTTAGTGAGATGAAGCTAAAAAAAGCCAGTCATCCATATATTGGTGAAACTGCAATTCCAAGCTGGAAATGTGATGAGCGAAGGTACGCATAACTGAACAAAAGACATATGAGGCTAACACCAGGCCAAAAAAGTGTGTGTGGAATTGATAAACCTAAACTTGATGAACAAATAAAACATGATGCTGGGGAGATGGGAATATGAAGTTACACATCGAAGACGTCCACCTTGGTCATCCAAAGTCCCAGACCAAAATACTACCAGAAGGTGAGAAAACTCTCCATGAAAAACTGAGGAAGGTTGAGTAACTGATTGAGATGTGAAAGATGTATGATGGGATGTCAATCTCCAGATTTCTTGGGAACAACAAGCAGACTAGAATAAAATCCTGCAGAAGGATGAGAAACCTGTTCAATAGCATCCTTGGTCAACAAATCTGCTACTGCCACTGAGAGTCGCAAGTGAGATACAAGATCCCTTGAAGGAGGAAAAGGAATAGGAGGATGAGCTAAAGGAGGAGAAGAGGAAAAACAAAGGGTAACTCCCTCTGATAAAACTTGTAGCACCAAATGGTTTGCCCCAAATGGAAACCATAGATCCACAAGCCGAGCCAAATGGGCTCCTACCATCCCTGAGCCTAGAGGATAGTCATTGATGAGGTTGTAAGCACTGAAATCTACACATGGAGGAAGAACAGATGGGAGCAGAGGAACAGGAGATGATGCAGAAGGATGGAAGACTGTAATGAGAAAAGAAGAAGCTTGGGAGAATGTTGGCACATGGCCTCAACCCACAAGTCCACAGAATCAGGTACTCCACCAAAAACACCTTGGTGGAGAAAAGGAGACAAGATGAAGGTCCCTGAGATAAGTGGGAGGCAAATTTATTTTAACAGAAAGGGCATCCCTCCCTAACAAATCCCAGAACACAGAAACCAAGTCTGAAAGGACAAGGTTGAGGAAGAAAAATGTGCCAATGTAGAGAAGATAAGGGAACAACTACCTGCCAAAAACTCCTCAGCAGAATGGAGGATTGCCTTGGAAAGAAGGTGAATGGAGAAAAGATAACACAACAGGGTAGTGTGGAGTAAGATGAAGGCATGAAAGTTGGGCCTTAGAAAGTCTAACAGAAGATAGAGGATATAAATCCCAAGCCTGAAGAAGAGACTAGTGTTTGAGAGTCCAAGAAAAGAAATTCAACCCAATGATAAGCCAAGGCATATGTGTCAACCAGGCAAGGATAATTAGGCATGCCAGCATTAGAGTGAGGTTGAGATAAAAAAATTTCAATATGGACTTGAATATCTGGAGAGGGAGGAAAAACATAATAGTCAGAAGCACAGGTCAAATTAAGTAGTGAAGGAGAAGAATCATATAAAACAGGAAAGAGAGAGAAGGTAACACGCCTGAAAAACTATGTCCAGAAAAGACGAAGAAGACCTAAGCAGTTCCAAGACAGTACTGATAGAAGAGTTGGCAAAGGTAGGTGGTGGAAAAAGACTGTCAAAACCCTCATCATCACAAACAGGATTCATAGGAGGAGATATATCTGTATCAGGTTCAGAAGAAGGTCCAGGCTACATGAAAAGCTTCATCGTCTGTCACACAATAGCCATCATTTCGTCAACACACAAAGAGGAACCCAATGCCATTGTAGTTGTTTGTCCAGCATGAACACTGTCTTGTTGTCTCACACCAGACAGTGGAAGATACCACAACCTGTAAATTCATAAGGTGGAAATAAAAGGCCACAAAATCTGCTGGTACAGAAATTTTGAAAACTAAAATTGAAATTTAATCTTTACACAACAGTGGGTATTTTTTGTAGATACTTCCACAACAAACATCAATATCAAAGCTCACAAGTAAAATAAAAAGGAAGAAATCTTTACATACAAGTGCCAAATTGAGAAGTGATGATTAAACAATCAGTATAGAGGGAGTCAGCTATGCTAGGAGGCTGTCTTGCACTCCTATTGGTGGAGGGCTGTCACATGCTCAGTTGCATGCAACAACACAGCAATATCACATGGAAACATGCAAGTTTAGGTGGATGATTCGAGGCTAGTGGCAAGTGAAACAATTTTGCATATAGAGGACAGCACTGAATATGTGAGAAGAGGTTACATATTGGAAATTAATGTTTCACATGAATTTTTTATTATATAAGCTTCCTCTTCAGTAATTGACAGTACACTGTACTTAACAGCAAATTTATCAAGGCAAGTATATGTTTTTTAGAACACAATTGAAAATTGATAATAATATCAATCTCTATCTATTTCCTTACATATATGGTATAAAATGCTTTGTAACTTCTTTGTTTATTATTAAGTGCCACAAAGTAAAAGAATATTACACTAATCAAAAGTAGAATTTAAAGGATAATCAGTACTGATAAAATGCAAAATATATTTATACTAAGAAATGACTAATTAAACCAAATAGATTATACAAAAAAGGCATACAGTTAAATCATGTACACAAGTAAAAGATACAGCATCTAAAGCTAGAAGGTGGAACCTCTGTTTTCTTTCCTCCTCTCTGTGGAAAAAGGATAAAAAATAGTTATAAACACTAACATTTTCCTCAACATAAAAATCTCATAATAATGTACAATAGAATATCAAACTAAAATTTTCTAAAAATCTCTACACACAGTGGAAATGTCAAACTTGTATTGAAATATCCCCTGACACTAAAACTTACTCACTATACTAAACACAGATCAACTTTTCAAAAATAAATTAAAACTAAACAATGTATAAACCATTTAGGATTACCATAAGGTTATATCATTTATCATTGACAAGAAACAGCTATGAGAATTTTGGTGGTTACAGTGAGTTTATATTAACCCCTTCACATTCCAGAAATAAAACTAAAGGATGAAATTGTTTGAAACTTGAAAGGAAGTTTCCTAAAGACATGTAGTTTCAGAAAAATAAAATATCTAATTTTTATTTTTTCTACTATTTGTACTGGAAATTCGTTATTTATTGTAGTTATTTGCACTCAGATTCTGAGTAGTTGAAGTGCAAATTGATTTTCATGTTAAGTAATCAAAATTATAATTAAATTGATTAATGTCATGAAAATTATCAACTATTTGAAATCTGTGTTATTGTTTTTGATTATTACAACTATCCAGTAATCAAAAATTGCTATTATGATTTTTCCTTATTGCTTTCAATTGACTCAAATTTATTCAGCTTAAACAATCAAATGTCAAGACTCACAAAAATAATTAACTAATCAAAATTACAGTTTCCCATTATTACTATTTTCAGTTATTCCAACTAGTCAAGTAAATGAAATATTGCAATAATTTTGGTTTATGGTTAAACACACAAAGCTACACAAAGAGCTGTCTGTGTTTTCTCCATCACAGGGTATTGAAATTCAATTTTTTTACATTATAAGTTTTTTTTTCAGCCATCCCATGGTAGAATAATCAATTACTTGAATTTAACCAATTGATGAGCCCAACAATTAATTATTTAGCAAATTCAATTAATCACCCAACTCTAGTCATGAGTCCTTAAAGTATTACTATAAGGTTATACATTTAACAAGACACAGTTACGAGACCTTAAAGAATTATCATAAGGTTATATGATTAACACAACAGTGGCAGTTGTGAGACACTCAAGTGTTATCATATAATTACATCATTAACAAGATAGTTATGAGTAGAACTAGTGGTTAGCTCAATTAATTGATTACCTATGTGCACTGATTACATTGGTCAGTATCCTTTATAATTAATCAACCTAAATTATCCTTAAATATTAAATCTATTAATATTTCAGAAATAGTTGTCTAGTGTTTCCAATTATTACCTTTTTTAATTAATCCAATAATCAAAATTATTATTAAATTGATTAATATCACAAAAATAATCAACTAATTGAAATTATTGTTTCTGATTATTTCCATTTTTGACTATTCTAACTATCCAGTAATACAGAAATATTGACATTATGATTATTTATTATTATTTTCAATTAACTGAAGTTTGTTCAGCTTAACCCTTTAAATATGGGTAGATCAATATGCATGTCACGATCATCTTAGAAAGTTATATTCAAAATTCATTTAAAATATACATCAATAAGCTTGCCACCAAAAGGTAGTTTATAATTCAAATGTTTGTATAATTTAAGTTTTAATTTCTTAAGTTAAAAAAATTAATTTAAAAAATTTAACATTTTCCTAAACTGAAAATGTATTTCCAATGATACTTACCTCTGCTGACACTATAGATATTTTTCAATCTCCAGGATTTCCACTCTTTGTCCATCTAAGCATTGAAAATGCTTGCTTCATTCTTTATATAACCCGCTTGAATGCCCTTGGCAAATTCTAATTTGCAAATTTCTCCACCAACTTCAATGCAACCTCTCTCTAGGTACTACCACCTCATTCAGATAATGTAATCACTTTTTCGTGACATAAACCGGCTTTTAGTGGGGAGAGTGTCAGCGGAGGTAAATGTTATTGGCAATACATTTTCAATTTAGGAAAATGTTAACTTCCAAACATACTTACCTCTGCTGACACTATAGTATAGAATCCCACACTGAGAAGGTGGAGGGGCCAGTGCAGGCATGAACCATACAGAAAGCATCTGTATAGAACAAAAGTGTACCAAGAAAAAGATGGTACAAGAATGGGGAAGCCGCATTACATCTAGAACAGGTATGCTCTTCACTAGGAACTCAGTCCCTATATCAAAGGTGGAATAGGATACGAGTACTCATCGGTATAGGCCAGCCCCAACTAGGTACCATAACTTGGGGCTGGAATTAAAGGGTCATGGTACCTATATCCCACATTGGTGGCTAGAAGTATTTGACTGCAAGGTTATTTATACTTTTGATTGGATTCCAACCTGTAGCCATAGAGTGATGCGTTTCACACCATCAGAATCATGAAGAGATAGTAAGCAACACCAAAGTGGGCAAACTTTCTCCTCCACCTGAAGAAGTCCAAAAGGCAACACCCCAGGCTCGGAATGATGGGCTCATGTATGTCGTACTCAATCAAAGGAACAAAATTCATCCGGTCTGGAATTATGAACATTCATCCTCACTCCCCAACCAAGTGGGCAAGGAGTATTCCTCTTGCCCCTGGAATTATGGAGAGGACGTGGAACCTGTGCTCAACCAACGACCTAGGATGGGACCATATTGCATTTGGAATTATGAGGAGATAGTGGACATCCTTCTATGAACAATATATGAAACCGACATTGATCAAAGAGAAGGGCCACGCACCTTCCAACTGGATATCTCTGTGTCATATCTGAACCGGAATTACAAGTAGGCTCCCGTGGAAGTTGGTGCCAATTCTATTGACACCTGGGAAAAAACATCCAGGGACCTGAGTAGGAGGGCTCCCAACTTTGCTCTCTTCTCCAAGAGTGGAGGAACCCACTCAAATACTCTGGAGGAACAGCCTCTGTCTACCACCCCAGCAACTGGATACTGGGGTGGTAAGAACTCCCAAGCTCCACTAGTAGAGTTGATGGGGGGGGGGGGTATATGCATTTGGGAGTCCTGAGGAACAGTGCTCTGGAAACTGTGGAATAGGTGAACCAAGTCCCCTACATTTTTAAAAGTAAACCGATCCCAATTTATTAAACCTGAAGATCAGCAGGGACGGGCAGGATCCCATTTAGCTTTACTCATGATAGTCCATAATATCAGGTAATACCATCTGGTAGGTAGGTGCCTTGATGGTCTTATGGAACATCCCATTTTGACAGAGCCTGTTGCAACCTGTAGTAATTATAGTGAAAGTGGTTGCTAGTGTGAAATTGACAAGACTAAGAATACCTGCCTGGGCAACAGAGTGGGATCCAGTGAAATAATAAAGGGGCACTGGAAAAAAAAAAGAGTACATGATTGAGGAAAATACTCACCTCTGGTACAAATTTTTAACAAATGTTGTCAAATTACCTACTAGGTTAGTCAAAAACCCTCAGAAGACAAAACTGCTAGATCATGTAAGTAATGAGACAGGAAAGTATTAATAGTAGTCCACATACCAGGCTGCACAATGTCTTCCAGAGGGCAATTCAACTGTGTGGCTATTGACATAGAGATATGATAAATCTGGTAAGATGATACACAAAAGAGTCCACTCCTGTAACTATAATCCATTATAGGCCCTATGAATAAAGTTATGAAGCTACCGTGTTAGGGTAATGGGAGATAAGTCATGGGAAAAAAGAAGAATTTCAATGAATGAAAAATTGATTCCTACTACCTCAAAATGAGTTAGTATGAGCTACATAACTTGTGAGGATCCTAACAAGACATAACAAACAGTCAGGATTGGAGCAGTCATAAAGGTGAGAAATGGCTGGCAAATGGATTGGTGAGAAGGATCTTTCCCTTAAACTAGCTGTCAGTCTTTGGAAGAAAAGACCTACTGGGGTAAATCAGTACAAATGTGGAAATATAGTCCAAAGCACACAAATTGCAAACAACTCCAAATGAAGATGTCCACAAGCTAACAACAACAAAAAACACAATATAAAACAACTGTATAATCCCAATTCTATAATTGAAAAGGTCATCTGGTTCAAAGAATGTTAATGGTTTTGAGTAGACCTGATAGTACTGATGATTCAAAAACCTTTCGATATTGGAAATACCAAAATATAGTGGATAAGGATACTTTATATAAAGCCACTGTAAGCAAAGCAAAACCCCTCTCAAATACCAAAGTCATAAAATGGGATATGGTAGATACTTTAGGATGAAAAGGGTGGAAAATCCTTTTAATACACCACTGACAATAAGTATGTCATTTCAAATGAGAAATGGGTATGGTTGGCCTGCGGAAAGATTTAGTTAAATACAGAGAAACTGTAGAAATTAAATCCTTATGTTGGGCAAAGGACTGCATAACTTCCAAGCATGAAGATTAAGTTTCCAAACATCTGGGTAAATAATGTTTGATCAAAGTTGTCTCAGAGACTGCCAATGTGGAAGAGGTAGAGGAAGATATACCTACAGATACCAAAGAAGTGGAAACCACATTTGAGCTGGCCAATATGGTGCAACCAAGTTAACTCAACGGGGAATAGAGCAAACTATAGTCAGAATCCAGGGCACTAGCTGAATGGGGGGGGGGGGGGAGCATACAGATGTAAACCAGTCCAGTCCTGACTGAACACATATTCTTGAGGATGAGGTATTGGAGACCAAAACTGAGAGAAAATCCACTGAAAATACACATGACGTAGCATCCGTAGCATCAAGACAATTTCTTCCTTCAAGAGAGAAAGACCTTAAACCATTGCCCAGTGTACTGCAAGGAGTTCGATAACACTGATATAGAGGATAGACTCGTCTTCCATCCAAATACTCTGGAACTCTTGATCTTGAAGATAGGTTCCCAATCCTAAAAGTAGTGTTGTTCCAATCCAACCACCATTCCCAATCGATGAGATTGCTCCTTAGTAATGAGATGGGATGACCCAAAGAATTGGAATGCATGATCCACTGGTCATGCAGTGACCACTGAAGGGACCTTCTATGTGCTCGTCCCAAAGGAAGAAGAGGTTCAAGAGATGCCAACATCTCCAAAAGAGAAAGAACCATCCATACAGTAGGAAAATGAGACATAAGTAAAAGCCTGATGACTCTTTCCACAGTTTGAAGCCTGATAGTAGTTGGTTGAGCACGACTGAGATGAGTATTGAAAAATACCCAGATGGACGAGATATTGCATCGGTGACAGAATAAATCAGAGAAACCTCCAGGAAGATCCCGCTATGGGAATATGGAGATAAACATCAGTAACATCGAATGTAGTCATCCAGAGCCTGGTGCAAAGTGCCATCATAGGTTGAGAAAGGATACCAAAAGAAAGAGAGAGGAGGGTCTAAAAATTTGTTGAAACTATGACTGGATGCTAATCTCCTGTCTTCTTGGGTACAATGAATAAATGGGAATAAAATCCTCTCTACTGTCCTTTTGTCTAACAACACTCTTATAGGCTGGGAACAAAGCTTCACTCGTCTTGAATATGTTAGAGGTGAAAATGCAATAGGTTGTACAGATAAAAGTGGAGGTGATGTAAATTGAATGACCCAAACCTGAATCCAGAACATGGACTATCCATTGATCCCTGGTGAAAAAACTTCATATGTCCAGAGAGTGATGTAAACGTGCTCCCACAGCTCCCTCGGCCAAGGGAGAGACACTGATGCTGTTGTTAACGGTCTGTCCAAGCCGAAAATCCTAGAGAATACAGAAGAACTCTATTATGGGAACCTAAGGAGGGGATCGAGCAAAACTACGAGCCGACACTCCCAAATTAGTGCCAGAAATGCGAAAAGTCAACGACGATAAAGAAGAAAGTAAACAAGCTGAATCAAATCTTTATTCTAACATCTCTGGAACTCCAGAGACGTAACATGGAATGGAGAAAGAGAGATTCCCGTAACTCCCTGAGAGCAGAAGATGGTACACAAACACCTTCAACCAATAATCTCTAACTAATAAATTTCAACAACAAACAAGCCAGGAAACCAGAGAAAGAACAGAAATCAATCTGACTGAGGTAGACATCAGTAAAATTGCCAACTGAAGGAGGGGAACATTGATAGGCTTGCAACAAAAGCTAGATTGAAAATAAATGCCTCAGGACAGTTGGGAGAGTATGACAAATCTGAGAACTATAATCTGTTTAAGTGATCAGAGGTTCCAATCAAAATGCCCCACCAGGTCCAAAAGGGGGTCTATTTGTTGAGAATCTAAATATACTTCCTCTTGGTGGTAATAAGCCAAAGCATGCTGTTCCAATAAACATGGTGGACAAGGCATAGTTATTCCATCTCATAACTGAGCAGCAAATCTCCCAACCCAACCAGTAACATCAGGAGGAGGAGGAAAAACCAAGTTGTCACTTATTGTTTATTCTGCCAACAATGAAGGGGTAGAGAGACTCCCAAAACCTCACCAACCCGAGTAGCCAACTGAAGAAAACGAAGCTGGAGGTGGCTGATCAAAAAGATTCTCTGGTGAGGCTGACCAAGTAAAAGAAGGAGCCAGAAAAATCGAGTCTAAATTCTCCCCAGCTGGTTCAGGTCATTTGCAAAAGGTGCCTCAGAACCCCCCAGAGAGACACCTACGGTCCGCATATATATGTCCATCTCGCAACTGATCATATTACAGACAGCCTGTAATATTAACATTAACTCGGGAATTCGTACCCGCCAGTACAGGTGTTTTAAAAATTATTATAATTATTATTAAAATAATCTATAAATATACGAAGATACAACTGTAGTAATGCAAACCACGTTCAATGTCGCAATGTAAATTGTGAATAATTACAACACTCCTGTTTATAGAAACCCATGCTGAATGCTTTGTTGAGAAAATGATTACATTATCAGAATGAGGTGCTCAAATACACTGCCTGGATAGAGGGTGCATTGAAGTTGGTGGAGAATTTTGTAAATTAGAATTTGTCAACGGCATTCGAATGGGGTATAAAAAGACTGGAGCAAGCATTCTCAATGCGTAGATGGGCAAAGAGTGGAAATGCTGGAGACCAAGAAATAGCTATAGCTTCAGTGGAGGTAAATATATTTTGGAACTGGCTGTTTACTTAATATTCCTAAAATATTGTTGTTGGTAAATTAACTCAATTATGAACAACAGTCAGGATGAATGTTATTTAAATTTCAAGGATTAACATTTATACAATTATTTCTGGAACCAAGTTTTCTTTTTATTAAAAAATAAAGAAAAAAAACAAAAGTAATGCATATGAACATATTACTTTACTTTTAACTCATTATATGCATTTGCTTATTTCTTTTTTACTTACTAATCCTTATAAACAGTAGATAAAACCCTTCAAGGCAGGTAGGGTATCTGATAGTTATTGGTTTTGATTATTCCAATTATCCAAATAATCAAGATAATGCCCTTACGATTTCTCAATATTAATATTTTGATTAATTCATGTTTGTTCAGCTTTCAGCTAACATGTCCTTGTAGTTAAGGGGGAAGAGGTTGCCTCATGATTTGAGAATTTTGTGTTTAATTCCCACTGACACCAAAACTGATCACCCTTTCAGCCACAGAAATATTATATTTGCTTATTTTTGAGATACTGCAAAGCTATTATGGCTATCTGCCAGTGTCCCTTATGTTGAACTCTTAACAACATTATCCAACTGTTTAAAGTAATTTGAAATGTGCATGATCTGTATTCTACAAATAACATTAGTAGCACTCAGCTCTTATATTTGGCAGTCTCTCTCTTACTTGATGTCATTGCTAAGTAATGAGTTTCTGCATTCAGATAAAAAGCTTAAAATGCAGGTATTGACACACCTCATGTACCTTTGTTATGATGACAGATAAGGGAGTATTATCTTGTTCATTTCAAACTTATTATAAACAGCCAAATATTTTCTTTGCAAGTTTGCATAATTATCAATCTATCTGTGGAAGAGTTCTAATATAAAATTTTTAAAACAAACTTTCCAAATGAATACACTGTTGTGAAGATTGTGAAATATTGTTTGCTTATAGAAAGTCCAGATAATTGGGAGTTCTTTTATTTTGGGATAGTAATAATTATCAAACTTCATTGCCCAGAGATGGTATTATTTTCTAAAAATTGGGGTTTATTGTATCTTGCATATAATATTAATTTATATACAATTCAAAATGTTCAACACCACCTACATATTTTTGTGAAATAGAAAAATGGACACCTTACAATCTTTACATCACTAACTTAGTTAATTTGAAAATTATTATTTTATTAATTCTGATTTTGGTAGTTTGTATTGAAAACACATGTGAGGTGTATGTTAATGAAAAATAATTCTATAAAGAACTATTAAATGTTATTGTGAGCAGGATTTGGCAAGGTACACATAAACCAACTACAATTACTATTTCCCTAGTGTATTTGAATTTGGGCAATTGTGTATTAGAAACAATGGCTTCAGCCCATAAACCACAGGCCTTATGGAAAGTAAAAAGGCTGTAAGAAGATTTTTAAAAAATGTGTATTTGCTAAAAAGTAAAGATATGAAAATAAACTGCAAATAACTTAATTCTTGACTTGACAAAAAGCATGAAAAATATTATTTCGATAATGGTATATAGTACAGTGTAATAATATGCAATAAAAATAATTTTGAATTTGAAAATAAAATCCTAACTATCAACTCTTAATTTTACTTACTTTACAGTAAGGTGATGATATTATGCTTCAACAACAAAGCTATAACAAAATAGTAATGATAAAAGAATAAGAACTTTACTAAGCCTATGCTTTCAGGCTGATGACAGCCCTTCTTTACCATCATAAATAAAAAAATACAATTTTTCCTGGCAGTGTTAATATAAACATGTAATGAGGACAGAAATGTGGAATCAGCATTTTGCTGATTCAAAATACGAAACTGTTGGCCCAGTTCATACTAGAATATTATTGTGTACAAAATAATGACTAATTTTTTACCCATGATAATCTTATTCACCTCTACCTTTGACAAGTGAAAGTGGCACATGCTGTTAAGTTCACTTAGTTTACTGTCCTTTTGTAGAATGAAGTTGCACTTAAAGTATCCACATGCTTGATCACCTCAATGTAGAATTTGGTGAACATTTGTTCACCAGCATGTGACCAATCAGCTTGATATAGTTATGTTAATATAAAATTGTAAACCTAATCCCAACAACTACATGTATGTAACTTATATTAACCTCTACTTACTAATAATTTCACAAGTAATTGTTATATTATTTTTCTGGTTTATAATCAATGCCATGAAGTATAAAGACATTTTATATTACGTTAATAAATTTTATCACCCCCCCACAAAAAACAACTAGCTTTGGCCATAGGCCTACATGACATGTCAGTTAATTCAAAATATATTTCTTTGTTGGAAAGAAAAGTATCTTGAAAACACATTCAAGAATATGCAAAATTTGACCAAGAACACTGATGTTCATAAGGAAAATAAATATCATTGCTTGCAAGTTAGAGTACTTATTTAAAGAATTTTTCAAACATAAAAAAAAAAAAAAAAGCCAAGAAGGTTTGGCATTTAATATTTCTTAACATATGTTTGAAAAAATGTTTAAAATAAGTATTATATCTAGTAGTCATCAACAAACCCTTCCATTTTCATTTTTTAACCTAATTAAAAAAGACTTTACTCTTAATATTTTCTATCAAATACTTCTCATGTGCCTAATATCCTTTTTAACCAGTTTTCTACACTTTTAAAGGCCTATAGATTTTCCACTCTAGCACTTTGTTTGAATTTTTTTAAACTTGTGTGTTTTCTTAATTTTCCAGTTGGCTTCCTTTGTAAACCATTTGGGCTTAAGTTTGAAATTTGTCCTTATTTTTCTGATCTGAATATACTTGTGCTGCACTAGTAGTTTTCCTACTTAAGGAAGGCATCCCCAGTCAATAACCTGTAACAATTTATCCAAGATAATTGCTTTCTCACGGTATAAAAGTTAGTTGTTTTAAGATTTGAAACTAAGTTACTACTAATCTTGATCTTAACATATAATAAAATCTCAAATCTAATTATACAATGATAACTGGGTCACCCACAATCTCCCACTCCAACCTTCTAAATGATATCTCATCAGTAAATTATATTAAATCTAAAACAGCACTATCTCTAGTTAGTTCCCTAACTAGTTGATGGACAGAACTATCCTGTACTAATTCTAAGTGATTCTATATGAATTCTGCAAATACCCTATCTATTATAGTCAATTAAGATGTGTGAGGGTGGTTCTGTTAACTGATAATAGAGATAAGGCTGTAAGAATGATAGAGAAGTCTGGGGATCAGGATAGGTTATCCTGATTTCCAGACTCCTCTATCCAGAACTGAGTGATTAAATTAATCAGTATAACTGATTACCTGCGTCAATTAAACAGATTAGTGCAATGTAAAATAAATTATTAATTAGTTAATGTCACAGTATAGTCAATTAATCAAAATTAGTATCATTTCAAATTATTATTGTTTTCGCTTATTCCAATGATCCAAGAAATTGAAATATTATGATTTCTCATTATTTTACTTTCATTAATTCAAGGTTGTTCAGCATAACTAATTAATGTCACAACTCACAAAAATAATAAATTAACTGAAATTAGTGTTTTCAATTAGCACTATTTTCAATTATTCCAACTACCCAAGTCTCATGTGAAAATAATCGATTAGTTGAACGTAATCGATTACTGAGCCCAATGATAAAAAGATTATCAAATTCCTCTAAATGCTCAGTTCTACCTTTAGCATTCTTATAGCCTTATCTCTATTATCACACCCTCACACACTTTTAATGAGACAGGGCTTGACATTAAATGCTTACCCAGGGAAAGTAAATAATTCCAAGCACATATAATATAACATGTATCTGTTTAATGGTAGGTTAAAGTTTTCTGTGGGCTTACAACAATAGTTTAAACACATTTTTTTCTCCTCTCAGTGAGATAAAATGGAAGTACAGTATTAGAATAGTAGACCATCCAATTTCTTCACAGTTCTCACCATACACTATGACAGATATGAGAAGAAATATAAATTTGCGTTTCACTTGAAGGGCTCAAATTATTATATTTGTTAAGTGGTGACCATACTCACAATATGTGGCAGTCCTGTTTTATCACTTACTTTACAGTTCTATATGAAGTAATTCAATTTTAAATAATCATGAGTTTGTTAAAATTTGGACTTACATCTGACAGAAAACAATATAAAAGACCATAAACCAAAATGTAGTTCAAAGGAACATGAAAAAAAATATAAAAGATCCTTCTGTCAACAATGGTTACATGAATTCCTAGGACACATTTATGACAATGTTAAAGGACTTGTGTCATGTTCTACATGTATATGTCAGAAACTACCAAATTTAGCTGATTGGTATTATTTGATTTTTATTGATGGTTGTTCAAGCTTCAGAAAGCTTAAATTGCTGGGACTTTGGGGTAGTGCCTCATACAACAGATGAAACACAGTTACATGCTGAGACTTGCAAATAATGTGCCAGTATATCCTGGACCCACATATAGTCATCAGGTACCTAAACAAAGATCACCAAGAAGTACTTCAAAAATTATCTTATTATCTAATACTGCAGTACATAAAAAATTAAATACAATATAGAAATATCTGTATTGACTCAGACTTTGAACAAGTCAGAATGTAAGGTGATGTTCATATTTTTATGGTGGTTACAAGGTTGGTCAAATTGACCAAGTCCATGGTGATGATGATAATATCTGTGTAGACTGCATGCCACAGTGTAAATATCTTTGTAGACAGCATGCTACAGTAGCACCAAATTTCTACTTAAGACTTGTCCATGAACATATGGAATCAGAGTGCTGAATGCTTCAAGCACAAAGTGATTTTCATGTCAAGATTATCTGAAAATTTATGCCTTAAAAATCACTTAAACAAATATCAAAATTTTTTTTAGTAAAACCTTATATTTTATCTGTTATTTTCTCTATCCTAACTCTGTATAAAAAATATGATTTATATCTAAGTTACCCTTTTTTCTTTCTAAAATGACTGCAGATGGTAAGAGAAAACTATAATTGTTTATACTTTATTTTATTATTCTATTGCCCTCTAAATCATGTCCAACTAATAATCCTATCACACAAGTTGCAAGTAATTCGGCAAATGCATAGTTCACACTACCATACCAATTATGTAATGTACAAGCTGCTCATGAAGAATTATAATTATTATTATTTTTGTTATCTTATCTAAGAAGTTTCTAATTTTTACATTTTAGTTAGTTTTATAACCATAGAT